>NC_041408.2:24435574-24615574 GCF_900747795.2 Erpetoichthys calabaricus | reverse complement strand
TTTGGTGCTGGAAGCACTGAGTGTGTGCTGGGACTTTTGGTGAATAAAAGTGTGTTTTATAGTTGTACTGGTGTGTCTGATGGTGTTTGGACCAATTCTCACAATGGCATCCTATCGAAAAAATAATTTTGAGAGCGGTCTGGCACCTCAGGCCACCACACACACATGCCGCATGGAAATGGCCCGCACATGCACCACGGACAAACTGCAACTCTCCCCGCGACTGCCAGCTGTTCACAGAAGCGCCATCTCCAACCCGATGGAGTCTCGTCTCGCAGGACATGAAAGTATCTCTCTGAAAAAGTCACGTCTCATCCCAGGATTTTTTTATTCTAATAGAGAGATTTATATATCCCAACTTTTGCATGGAAAGTTGTGTATGCATATTTTCAGGCCTCTTTTTCTGCATACACAAGTTTTATAAATCTGACTCCAGGTTTGTTTTTAAAGGAATACTCCACCTAAGAATATTTTTTCCTATATGTTACTTACTCCTTTTAGTTTGTAGTGATGGACAAGAAAAATTTTTAGTTTTCATGCAGAATAGTGAAAGTTTCTAATATAACGAGCGTCTATGGTGACCAATGCTGGACAACAACAAATAGTATCAAAAACATCCACGCTACTCGTGTCATATAATTCACATGTAAAGTTGTCTATTTCTATTCTCACAGTTCTAAACACTTGCATTATTTCTCAAATGTTACATAAATCACCTCTGGAAAAAGCTTTTGTGAACAATAATGGAATGCATACAGAGGAAACATTTGAATTGACAGACCTGCACCTCATTACATTTATATTCAGAGCAGTGGTCCACAACTGGAGTTCCTTGGAATTATTTAGCGGCAGCCTGTGAAACTGCACGGGTGAACGGACCTTCTGTTTCATTGTGCTACACAAATAATGTGAGATTAGCTCATGGACAGTTTCGTATTGTTTGCTGTGGTCCAGCATTACTCATCACAGACGCTAATCAGATCAGAAACTTTGTGATGTGTGTTCTGCATGAAAACATGAGAGTAACATTTTTTTTCTTGGCCATCACTACAAGGACTGCAGCCAGGCCTTCAATGGCCTGTTGGGCACAGCCATCAGCAGTGTGTGTCTATCTGTGGAGAGAATATCGACCACATTGAGAGGTTTACTTACCTCGGCAGCAACATTCATCTCTGGTGACTGTTCCTATGAAGTCAGTAGACAGATTGGGAGAGCACTGGGTGGGGCATGAGGTCACTGGAAAGGGGTGTGTGGCACTCCTGATATCTTTGCAAAATGATGAAGGTCCAAGTCTTCAGTGTCCTGTTGCCTCCTGTTTTGCTATCTGGTTGTACATGGATAGTATCCACTGACCTGAGATGAAGACTGGACTCCTACGGTACTGTGTCTCTTCAGAGAATCCTAGGGTACCGCTGGTTTGACTTTGCGTTGAACGAGTGGTTGCTCCTGAATCCTGAATGAGGCACTTTGGGGGAGCGTCAGTTATGCCACTACAGGCATGTGGCACGATTCCCAGAGGGTGATCATTATTTAGGACCTGAGCAGCTGGACCAGGCCAATGGGGACCCCCACGTAATACCTAATACCTGGCTGTGGCAAATAGATGGTTATTTTTTTGTGGTTGGGGGGGGGATTGCCAAACAGGATCAGAGATGTTTTGTCAGGTGGTGGGTGCAGCAAAACATAGTACCAGTCCATGCTCCCCAACCTGACTTGACATCACTACAAACTACATGAGGTAACATTTTATACATATTTAAACACACACACACACACACACACACACACACACACACACACACACACACACACACACACAGAGGGGTGGCCAAAAGTACACGAAACATAATTTATTCTTGCATTATTCATTATTGTATTACTTAATCATAATTTGTCTTCTTATTAAAGTGTGCTCGAGAATTGTGAAATTGTGTCACCAGTGTCTGAGGAATCAGCACTGAATTTTTTTTTTCTAATACAGTGCAGGTATTTCAAAACAATTAAGTTTTACATTCTGTTACACTCCAAACAAACCATTCACAATGTGTTAGATACTGACCACAAGTCTAAAGCATTGACTTTAGACCTAAAGCATGGTGGTGATGAAATACTACATTTGTAGCGGAGCTTGAAACTTCAACTCCCAGCAGTCCCTGCAGTGGCTCTGATTGGTCATCTGCAGAGGGTGCAGGGGCTGTTGGGTACAAAGAGGCCGGCGTGATATTTAAAAGGGGGCTAGTGTTACCAAATGAGGAAGAAGTATTTTGTGTTTCGTTGTCTAAAGTTCTTATCTTGTCTACTTTCCGTTGCGATGCCTGTGCCTTCTCATTTGGACCTGGATCGTTTCTGGGGCCAGGTCTGGATTGTCTACTGTCCGACTCTTATGGGAGGCTTGGATGTGGATTTATGGCCATCCTGTGAAGAAAGGAGCGGTCCTGAACCGTCCACTCGTCTTCACCATTTCAGGAACTACCGGTAGGACGATCTTTACATTCCCACTCAACCTGTGGATCTCTGGACTATTTACCTTCATCTTTACATCAGTTGCCGTTTTTTCATGGACTTTACTGTGTGTGATTATTATTGTGGTTTATTATCGTGTTGATTGTACATCGCCGTAAGGGGAACTGGGGTGGGATCGTTGTCTTCATTTATTATTAATATTCTTTATTTGCGGTTTTATTACCGGTGGCTTTTCGTTTCTGTTTGTGAGTGCGTGAAGGTTGGGCCAAGGCTGGGAGCATCCCTGGAATCTCCACTAAAGAAATAAATAAATCACCATCTCTTTGACGGTGTGAATCTTAGGGGCACCAGACTGCTACAAATTGATGGAACTGCATTAAACACCAGTCTGAAATGTTTTGTTTTTTAATCAATATTAATTTTCATTTTCTTAGAAATATTCTATCATTACTGCATTACCATTTTGTGTGGCAGTTGGTCATGGGTGCTGTCATGACGTTCATTGTGCTTCCAATTGAGCCTCTTAATGCCTGACTCGCACATTATATGCAAGCTGAAAAGGTGGTGCAGGTTAACGAGTGTGAAAGGAGGTCCAGTGGAAACCGTCATGAGCAGGAAGGGGTGGAAGTTCTTTCAATTTAAAGCAACAAGAGTAGGAGTTGTGAGACTTAACCTTGATGACCACCTCATCACTTAGGACATCCTGTCATTTCTTATCAAAGGCAGATAACCGCTGCCCCTTTGGTTTAGTGATTTGAGACTAGCGTTAATGTCACAGCACAAGTCCATAATGGTGCCAGACTTCCAGGCCAGTTCCACTCAGTGTTTGGCTCATAAAGGGTATCAAAGAGAGAACCTTGAAAGCTGTAATGCCAGCAGCAGCAGCATAAAATAACTGTATGCAGAATTTTTATTTTAAAGCTCACTTAAAAAATAATTCTACTGTTACTACAGACAATGGCTCTTTTAAAACTCCCTGAAGTCATCAGAAAAATTTAAAAAGACAAACTAATTAACTGTGCTAGTGTTTGCGTACAAAAGAAACTGATTTTATGAAAAGGGACACTACTGCAAATCCCCTTAAGCACAAGAGAGGGGGGGTGGAAGGGAAATAACAGTATCGGCATCATTGCGTTTGTGTAATTCCTATGAAAAGATGCAATAAAAATAAAATGGAAGTCCCAGGTTCAGGACTAATCCTTTATGCTTCAAGAGCACAAGCAGCATTGTTCACTGTTGCAGCGGTGGCATTTTAACTTGAATCCTTGGGCAAACATGATGAACCTATCAGCAATTTGACCACACTGACTGGAATAGCACAAGCAGATCTTATAAAATATGCATTGCTGAAAAACTAATTCAGGCACAATATGAAAGTAGTGTACTGGATTACCTCAGCAGGGGGCTTCTTGTAATGGCTGTATGTGAGAAAGAAAAATCAGTAAAAATAAGTTTGCCATTTGTCATACACTTCACACCTCTGCTATTCAAAGCACATCATGAATCAGACAGCCTAATCTTTACTGGAAATATGATGTATTATACATCTGCTGATGGGAAAAAAAAAAACCAAACTAAACACTAGAGTTTAGTAAAGGTCTCCTCCCACAGTACCACCTTCAAGTTTTGAGTCTTGATGTAACTCACAATGTAGGACATCCTTGCAGGTACTGACAGTGTTTTGTTAGGTTGAAGTGCCACAAATACCTTTAAAGACCTGCATTTAAGGAAAAAAGAAAAAACAAACAAACAAAACAACTACTTATCAGCCGAACTCCTACACATGCTTAGTTCTGGTCAGGTTTACAGGCCTATTACAGGACAGTCACACATAATTAGAAAACTTAAAAGCTGAATCACAACCTAACCAGCATCTCAGACACCAACCTGATGCAACTGTTTCCCAGCAGGGGGCGCTTGCTCCCTGGGATTGTGTTCTTTATAGAAATGCAGGACATACTTGTATGTATACACCTCTTCAATAACCATAGCTGAAAAAAGAAGAAGGGAGAAATATGGAACAAATATATATTATTTAAACTTGTTTTTAAATACAACTTTTCTTTCCAATATACAATGTAGACTACATATTTATACAGGGTAGGATTCAAAAGTAATGAGCCTTTGTTCAAAAAGACTAATTTATTGAGCAAATCGGTACAACTAATTAATAGTCTTCAAAATAGGCACCTCCTGCATCAATACACTTTTGCAGGCGGCTTTTCCATGACTCGAAGGCATCCACGTAGGCCTGTTTCCGGGATGGCTGCAAGGGCTGCCTTGACATTTGCTTGGATGTCCTCGATCGAGTCGAAGCGTTTTCCATTCAGCGCTGATTTTAAGCGCGGAAACAAGAAGAAGTCAGAAGGTGACACGTCCGGACTGTAGGGAGGCTGGGGGACCACCGGAATGTTCACCCGGGCCAGGTAGGCGCTCACGATGAAGGTGGTGTGGCTGGGCGTGTTATCGTGGTGAAGCTTCCAGCTGTCCTTGATGTCCCTGATGTCCCTTCGCTTGCGCGCGACGCTTCTTTTCAATGAGCATGGTCTTCGTCTTCAACGCGTACCGTTGCTCCAACGAACTTTCCATATGGCTGTGTAACGCACTACCGCACAGGGGTTCCCATCAAGGCCGATCCTACCGCTCCGAAAGCTCGGAGTGGTAGGAGCTCCGTTGCGTTGTGAAGCCAACACCCACTGTCGCCGTCGCTGGCAAGTGGGGCGCGCGGCGAGGTACGTTCGCGTCAGAACAAAATGAGGCTCATTACTTTTGAATCCTACCCTGTACATACATATCCAGGCCGAAAAGAAGCGATTGGAGCACTACAATCACCAATCGGTGGGGAATGCTGCTGATTATATTTCTAGTTCAATGAAGAGGAGGAGGCATACATGGCTTCTAGAAGGTCCATCATCATTATAAATACTCACACATTTTGAATATTCAATGAACTTAAACTTGCCAGGTATCGGTGACTAACATCTGAGCCTCTGTTATATAAGGACTGTGCTCTTCTAAGACCTAAATACCATCATTTCTTCCTAACTGTGCACCAGCTCTACTCGCTCAAGTGATGGGTCAGGCCTGCTATAATCAATCAAAACCCTGCCTGAAAGAGCCATCCTTAACTGAGCTGCATGTATGCTAACACAGGTTCACAAAACACAATGATCAAATAGTTGATTTTCAATTCTGGTTACAGCAACATAGAAGGCATTAAGTCAAGGTCCAAGTCTTATGATGCCACTATAAGCACTCATATGAATCCAACTGTAATTAATGATGACAGAAGGTGCCCATAGTCTTAGATGAGTAAGAACAAGTTGACACCTCATTGGGACCTGTAAGCGATTTTGTCAGCTCAACAGCTAAATTACTGTACAGTATGTTGTTTAAGGCCAATACCCTGATCTCACAGGAAGCTTCAATTTTTATATACTTCAATATGGATGCATCGGCACAATTCTCTTTGAGAGCTGCAAATAAAATGTATCATTATGAAGACAATGAAGTTTGTGTTAGGCTTGCCATTGCTTCTTAATAAATGCACCAAACTCCTGCAGAATAATAATAGGAAAACATTTGTCCAAGTTATGAATTGCAAAGTAAAGGCAGTGATTTCCATGTGGTCAATAAAGGAAGAGTGACTTGGTTCTAGCAAAGCTGCAAATTATACAAAAATACAAATCGTTCACCCTTCGTAAAAAATAACTCTAGACACTGACACACAAAAGTAGTAAGGAAATCAACGTAAAAAAGAATTAAAAGCTACTATAAATTTTCATCATGAGCAACACTCACTACTTTTATTTGGAACAGTGCTTTAGTACATGATACAGGCTCTGCCTTCCATCCCAACATCTTGAAGTAAAAATAGGGTTACCTAGATTAAAGACAGACATGGGCTATTTACATACAGAATAATCTGGGATGACAATCAAACATCAACCAAACTTATAGCAGTCCTGGCAGGAACAGAGGGAGAAATTCTGTCAATTTGTTAACAGGACAAATCACTGCAAAAGGCAGTTCAGTAAATCTATACAAAAGAGCAGCTTATGTACACCCACTCAGCCACTTCTCTGGTTGAAGCTTTACTAAAATCTACCAAGGTTCTACCACTATAGTCTAATGGAAAACTGTAGAACACAGAAAATATAACTTGATACTTTAAATCCCAGGTCTTTTAGATCCAAACTGATGACAAAAATCAAGATCTTTGAGGCAAATGACACATCATGCCAAATAACACACTGCTCACAAGGGTTTGTGAAGCACTGGTCTGGCACATAATAGCTCTCCAAATACAGTGCATCCGGAAAGTATTCACAGCGCATCACTTTTTCCACATGTTGTTATGTTACAGCCTTATTCCAAAATGGATTAAATTCATTTTTTTCCTCCGAATTCTACATACAACTCTCCATAATGATAACGTGAAAAAAGTTTACTTGAGGTTTTTGCAAATTTATTAAAAATAAACAAATTGACACAGCACATGTACATAAGTATTCACAGCCTTTGCCATGAAGCTCAAAATTGAGCTCAGGTGCATCCTGTTTCCCATGATCATCCTTGAGATGTTTCTGCAGCTTCATTGGAGTCCACCTGTGGTAAATTCAGTTGATTGTACATGATTTGGAAAGGCACACACCTGTCTATATAAGGTCCCACAGTTGACAGTTCATGTCAGAGCACAAACCAAGCATGAAATCAAAGGAACTGTCTGTAGACCTCCGAGACAGGATTGTCTCGAGGCACAAATCTGGGGAAGGTTACAGAAACATTTCTGCTGCTTTGAAGGTCCCAATGAGCACAGTGGCCTCCATCATCCGTAAGTCGAAGAAGTTCGAAACCACCAGGACTCTTCCTGGAGCTGACCGGCCATCTAAACTGAGCGATCGAGGGATAAGGGCCTTAGTCAGGGAGGTGACCAAGAACCCGATGGCCACTCTGTCAGAGCTCCAGAGGTCCTCTGTGGAGACAGGAGAACCTTCCAGAAGGACAACCATCTCTGCAGCAATCCACCAATCAGGCCTGTATGGTAGAGTGGCCAGACGGTAGCCACTCCTTAGTAAAAGGCACATGGCAACCCGCCTGGAGTTTGCCAAAAGGCACCTGAAGGACTCTCAGATCATGAGAAACAAAATTCTCTGGTCTGATGAGACAAAGATTGAACTCTTTGGTGTGAATGCCAGGCGTCACATTTGGAGGAAACCAGGCACCACTCATCACCAGGCCAATACCATCCCTACAGTGAAGCATGATGGTGGTAGCATCATGCTGTGGGGATTTTTTTCAGCGGCAGGGACTGGGAGACTAGTCAGGATAAAGGGAAGGATGACTGCAGCAATGTACAGAGACATCCTTGATGAAAACCTGCTCCAGAGTACTCTTGACCTCAGACTGGGGCGACGGTTCATCTTTCAGCAGGACAACGACCCTAAGCACACAGCCAAGATATCAAAGAAGTGGCTTCAGGACAACTCTGTGAATGTCCTTGAGTGGCCCAGTCAGAGTCCAGACTTGAATCCGATTGAATATCTCTGGAGAGATCTTAAAATGGCTGTGCACCGACGCTTCCCATCCAACCTGATGGAGCTTGAGAGGTGCTGCAAAGAGGAATGGGCGAAACTGGCCAAGGATAGGTGTGCCAAGCTTGTGGCATCATATTCAAAAAGACTTGTCGATGCACCTTTGGCAGCAATTACAGCCTCAAAGTATTGAGCAAAGTCTGTGAATACTTATGTACATGGGATTTCTCAGTTTTTTTTATTTTTAATAAATTTGCAAAAACCTCAAGTAAACTTTTTTCAATTTGTCATTATGGGGTGTTGTGTAGAATTCTGAGGAAAAAATGAATTTAATCCATTTTAGAATAAGGCAGTAACATAACAAAATGTGGAAAAAGTGATGCGCTGTGAATACTTTCCGGATGCACTGTATAGGCAGATCAACACCACACCCTAACACAGGTGCATCTTAACAACAATTTATCATCAATACAGTATTAACCTATCCAACAACCTGCCAATACACCAGAAACATGATACAAGTAGAGTAACCACCTCAGTTACTTGTCTTTAACACAAGTGAGCAATTTTGAAACTCGCTTTTTCACTTAATCTGGAGGAAAGTATGATGCATCACATCTGAAAGGACTGCATTCCTAGCAGACACATGCCGCCACACACTAGCAAGTGGAAGCTCAAATGGAGATCGATACTATCATGGTTTCAGGCATTATCTACAGTATTTGCTTTCTTAGTGACTTGAAGGAGAGTATCTTACCAGTTCCCCCCCCCACGCAAATTCAAATATATTTTCATTTATGGAGTTTCACTTCTACTGCTTATATAAGGACATCCATCTTTGCCTTCTGTTCACATTTTTCAAGTATGAGTAGCTTCTTGTCCCATATTGTAAACGCAGACATCTGAAAGTGGAACTGGATACAGCATGATCTAAAATTAAGTGATCTGTTTCTCATTTCGTCTCCATCATCACCCATATCCCTGGACATTTCAGTTTTAACTCTGATATAATAAAAAAAAAAACACTATCCAGTCTTCTGCTGTTAAAGCAATATCACCCATCCACAAAAAATTAACCTTATTAATGAAATGCAGTTGTCATCCAAATGGCTCTCTTAACCTAGCCAAGTAACAGTTTAACAATTGTACTTCTTCAATACTATGCTCACTTGTTTGAAATTCAGCTGACATAACCTTGGCCTTCTTGACATTCAGCAGTTATCTCTTCTTCCAGAATGTGAAATTTTGTGCAAATTATTTGAAACAGATTTTTTTTGGCCTTAGAAAAGAAGAAACAGACAGAGAAAATTGAAAGGCGAACTTGTCAAAAAAAGATAAAAAGACCTACAGACGAAGCATTTGACTGAAGACATGAAAAAATAAATTCAGCAAAACAAAAACCCACAGAAAGTTGTCTATCAAGATGGTTTGCCTGCTGGCAGAATTCTGAACAACCATCCCAAGTGTCTGTGAAACATACTGTACGGCACTCAATTCTTGGAAATTGCAAAAACTGCAAAGTGATAATCAGAGCAGACTGCCAATTGTGCATATTTCCTTTATTCAGAGAGCAATGCTCAACATAAAAATTTTACCACCACTTTTTACATAATACGGAGTAACTTGTATCTGATGCTATCATACACATTCATGTGTCTATCAGCACTGTCACATCAAAACGTACAGTACAGAAACATTCACTGCGAGGTACTTTAATAAGCAAAATAGACATGTTTTCCATCAGTGGAGGCTGAGCCAAAGAAGTCAGTTGCCACCTCACCTTACAATTGAGTAAATGCAAAAGCAAAATTAGTGTAGAGTGTGTTAAAATACATTTTTTTAACTAAACTTCTAATGATTATGATCAAATTGACAGGTAAATACAGAGCAAATCATAAAGCTAAAAGAAACCCAAAACCAGCAATACACTAAAGTGTGAACGAGTGTTATTACTGGCATATGGAACGGTCCAAAGAAATAGCCTCTGTATCTGCAGATCAAATACACTTTAAACAAATACCTTTTATTAATGAATCTTTAAAACTTGGTTTCCAAAACAAAAAGGCAATCCTTAAAATAAAAAAAAATAAAAAAATGATATCATATACAGTACAGAGGAAAAAACACAACAGAAATGGGCACAAATGGCCCCACTTACTGCTGTTACCTGATCCCGACAGAAATTGAAACTTCCTTAAAGTCTATGAATATACAGTTTTGTTAAAATTTGGAAGGAGAGCAAAAGGTAATGTTGTCCACAAGTCATTTAACAAAAAAGAAAAAGAAAAAAAAAAAAGTCAAAAAAATTCTGTCTGAGGTGTAAATTTAAGTGATTTAAAACTGTCATATAGTCCCTTAAATCGACTCTGCTCCTTTGCTCAGTTGTTCATCTATATTGTATTCACACTTAGTTATATAGTACAAGTAGTTTACAGTAAATTAAAACTAAAATAAAAAAGGTGCTTTGCTTTGTTATACTTCTGGTGCATGGTTCTCAGTGAGGAAAAAGAAAATCTGCTACAAGTTGCCCAATACTGTTGGCAACATAAATAAATATCTACTGCATGCCCTTAAACCTTTATCTTAAGTTGGTGACCTCATTCAGTGCTGTCAAATCTCCTTTTGTACTTTAGTTAAAAAAATATAACATTACACATAAATGCAGCATACAATTTATGCAAAAAACAAAATATGGTTTTTATAGCAAGTATGAAACTGCCCCTGAGGCTCTTTTTTTGTAACACGAAGCGGAGAATAATTGACCAACTTGCATTTAAATGCTGAAGTTGCATGTTTTAGTACAGAAATCCACTTTGCTTGCAGACAGTATGTAACTAAGGGCAGCATCAGACCCTTTATAGCACTACTAACTTTTTATTTTTGTTTAGCCATTTTCATTAATGATGCACAGCATCAACTTTCTTCAGAAAACCCCATGAATTTCCAAAGCCTGCGATTGGTGAAAATTCAGTTACTACAAGTAGAAAGTATAACATTAAAAAAATAATAGAATGAAAAGAAAAGAAAAACTGACACTGTTAAAATAAAGCACTGACAAAGTTAGCATGATATGCAATTATGTGAAAAACAGAACTCAAAAGTCTTAAGATAAAAGCATTCTGGGGTAGCCTAGACAACATTTAAGCATAGAAAATAAGTTCTGGGATCTGCCCACCTTGTACCCCTGTCCCATTAGTGCTGTCAGATGAACACTGAAACTGGAAAGTCACTTTACCACACTGTACTTCTGTCATTCCTTCCTGTCCAAAATAGCTAAGTTCATTTCCATCAAGAACTACACTAGCAGTATAAAAAGTATCAGGCTCGATCTGCACTGGATATTCAAACCAGACAGGGAAAGTGTTGCTAGAGCCATCAGAAAAGTACTTGCTCAGGTTCTGACCAAGAATGACACCTTGTCTTTTGAGCTCAATCTTTGCACTATACTCTGTAGAGCCACAGCTGGAGCCATATAGACCAAAGCCTGCAATAAAAACCCGTTTGTCCACTGCAAACTGGATGCTGTCACATCGACCCCGGTAACGCCACTGGTTGCTTCTATATGCACATGACTGGAAGCGATGGCATCGCTGAGGGACCAAGCCCTTCCGGGGCTTGCACACAAACTGCAGTTCTGGTTTTTTAGCTGCTGTGTACCAAAGGAAGATGTCATTGGTTTCACTGAGGGTTAGTACTCCAGACTGAGCAGCACCATTAGCAAAGTCATCCAGCGCCATGGTAGGGATGCGTATTAAGTAAACTGCTTTTTCCAAGACCTTCCTCTTGTTGTCAATAGTGACAGTCAAATCTTGCCTCTGGCACTCGGCCTCAGCCCAACTGAGAGCAGATTCAAATACAACAATCTCTTTGGCGTTGAGAGTTTCTCTGCGAAGAATACTCTCCAGCGTCTGAAAATCAATATCACAAAAACCTTCAGATTTCAATGCCAGCTCAGCTTGAGCATCGATCACTTCCCAACATCGTTGAGTTAAGTCTGGCTCCTCAAACAGGCAGCTCTGGGACAGTAGCACACAGGCATTCTTGGCACTCAGGCTGGTTTCAAGGAAGTTGACACAGGCTCGAGCAAGATGGGGAACAATGTACTTCTTAGCAGCATACAGAGTGGCTAAAACTGTGTCGGCACCAAGGTCAATTTCATCACAATATATGTACCTGCAAAAGAAAAAAAAAACCTTTATTGTACACAATTCAAGTAAACATGCAAACAAGCAAACTCATGATTCAAATGTAAATAAGAGTTAAAAAAAAAAAAAAAAAAAGTCAAGAAATTAAATTTTGCTGTGCTTTGTTTATGCAATGTTTGAATTTACTGGGTTGTAGGGATCTAGTCAGAATCTGTATTTAATTCACTATATCTGCATATATTTATTATATTCACAATCAGACAATATAAATGACAACTGTTGTGAGAAAACAGGACATACAATGAAAACTTTTTTTAGGCTTTAATTCAATGGTCAGCTGTATCTCTGCTGCTCACTTCTCGAGGTAAGAACAGTCTGCTTCAGCACCTTGAGATTCTTTGTTGCTCTTATGACTGTAGACATGTGAACCCTCATGCTGATGTTTTTCAGCAATGTACTGGGTGCTGATGGCTAATGGACATCCTTGCTTTGCTTGTCCTGCCCTTTATGATGGATTGTACAGCATATACTTTTTGATGTACTTTCTTGGATAACACCGCAGCATTTGGACAAACAACCCATGTCACTTGTGTCATGAAGACAGAGACCTATTCACTTGAATAAAAACACATTGTAGGCCCATACACTTGATTTTAAGCATCACCCTGTATAGCACTGTGATCCAAAGGTAGCTGAGCTCTTCACAGCTTGAGATGTTATTCAGATTATTTAACAGACTGCAGAGTACCAAGACTCAAGTTCTGAATTTGGTACATTTTAGAATAAGATGGTAATCTTGTTAGGAAATTTTAGCATGGTGAGCAGAGCCTGAGGTACTTGAGGATTTTCAATTATCTAGTACTCTTTTGGTTGAATGTCAGCTGTAACAGGGACACACACAGTTATCAAGACTAGTTATTTTGCTTGCCTGCAAATCTACAAAAAAGATACAGAACATACTTTAAATCTTCACTTTCAGCAGAAACACATTCATGACCCATCACATAAAGCATGGCAGGTTTTTTTATGAAGCTTATTAGCAGAAAAAAAAGGGTGAGATGGGGGCTGGGGGAATAATTTCAGCACTGTGCTCTATTACTAGTAATACAGCACCAAGAAAGGGTAAGGGAACCAAAAAGGACCTTACTGAAAAATGTTATTTGAGGTGTAAATTATGTAAAACTAGCTGTGTCAAAGGGTGTAAGTATAGCGCCATTGGTTAATCGGATGTATCAAAAGTACTAAGTACATATTTTTCTGTATAAAATATTTGCTACTTTATTTTCGTTTTTTAACCAAGATAAGTATTAGTTCACTTAAGCTGCTTGCTACTGAATATGCTACTTGGTGGTGGTGAAAGAAATTATAGCAAAGCTCTATATTAAAGGACATCAACAAATTAGGATATTCAGTAATGATACAAAGGTAATTTAAATTTGATTCATTCAAAGGTAAAAACTACTAAAAAGTGACTCTCCATTAGCATCAAAGCCTAAAATCAGTACTGCCTCAGGTTACAGTAAGTTTGAATAAATATCTTTAAAAAAAATGTTACTAATTACATTTATTCACTCAAAACTGCTTATCACATTTTGAAAAACAGTATCTCTGCCAGCTATAGAAAAAAGTTGTACTTCATTCTGTTAAGATGTGGCTTTGCTCCATCACTTCATTTGCCTGTCATGTATTTTTTTTTTCTTCTCTTATTTACTCTTTGCTTTTTTACTTTCTCGTATACGAACTATAGGGAAAGTATTATAATTGTCCAAAGATTCAATGTCGAGATTCATCAAAATCTTGAAATGGAATTTTTGGTGGATTCCAATACTTTACTAATACTTCATATATGAGAAAGTACTGGAATCCACCATAAATTCCATTTCGAGATTTTGATGAATCTCGATGTTTTAGACCTCCCTGAGTGTCAGTGTGTCTGTGGGTGTATGTAAACACAATAACTTGAGTATGTTTTTACTTACAAGCATTAGGTACAAAACATAATTTCTATCAACCTTTGGGCTATTTCTGTTAACCAGTAAAGTGGTACTTTACTTTTTATTCATGCAGCTGTAGAGTTTGATTTATTCAACGTTACTTTTATAATAATTATTCAATATATTATTAATCCTTAAACCTCTGGAACCGGCTATAGTCAGTTCCCAACGCAATTTGCCAGCATGCCGGAGCAGAGTATATCTGGCGACGTACATTCATTGAACGCCGCAACCGGCTATAGTCGCTTCCCAGTGCAATTTGCCAGCATGCTGGAGCTGATCAGTCAGTGCCGTACATTTGTTGAGCAGCCAGCTCATGACCACTGCCACCCCCTGCAACATCACTGTCCCTAGGATTCAGCCACTAGACTAGCCTGCAAGCATCAGCATTTACCTCTGTGTACTTGCGTGCAGCCTGTTCAAGCGCAGTTGGCTCAGTGATTTACTGAATTTCATCAAAGGCGTCAGTTGAACCTTGTACATATTGTTCCAGTAGTTTTTTTTAATAGTTTTTATAGTTCACTGCTAGTGTGTAAAATGATCAGTGTTGCAGTAATTGTGATGCTCTTTGCATGAAAAAAAGTGCATTCCATTAAAATTTTACTTTTTCTTTTTGAATTGTGACATTTACTTAAAAAGTACAGCGAAAAAGTATCTGGCATCCAGGGGTGCATTACCCCAAGTATGTGGCAGGCAATGTTCCCTCTAAGCTGAGCGCGTGAGTGATCGCTCACACGAATTCAGAGCGTCGCTCATACTTCCCACACGATCGCTCATTCCGACAGCGTCGCTCATACTTATCGCACGATCGCTCACTCCGACCGTCGGAGTTGGTGCTCATAAATTTTTGGCTTAAACAAAATGTCGCTCATAAACAACGTTTTTTGCTCACTATATGCTACTGCTTAGAGGGAACATTGGTGGCAGGTTAAGTGTTAATTTGACTTCTTGATGATGGTTCTTTAATGTACGTACACAATATAAAAAGATAATCATTGTTCTGCGGTTTACTCCTTAAATATCCATCCTCGTATGAGAAAGTCTAGGGGAGACCACTCCCGATTTTTAACTTAACATTTAACATTGATTGATACTGCAAACTTAATGATAATAACCAGGTGGACAACAGTGTTGTCTTTTTCAAAAACACTTGGCTATGCATGGATTAAAAAATGTAATCCTTTAATTACAGATTTATTGTCACATATTGCGGACACAGTAAAATGAACTACACGCTTATTCAAGTGTATCATGCAACTACTGTTCAGAAGTCTGAATCTCGCTTCTTGATAATGTCGAATTCAATATCATAGTAAGTAATCATAAACAAAGCAGCTGAGCTTCCTTTGGAATATGTTACATTTTGTGTGGGAGTTTGCAGCAAGTACAGTTTTGGCAGCATAATTTTGAGAAAAGTGTCCAGATTAAAATAAACAGGAAGGATGTGTGTTTTATAAATGTAACATACCTAAAATGAGACAAAAAGACATACTCCAAGATAAACTCTGTAATCCAGTGAGACAATGAAATTGTTATCCCAAATTGCTTCTATAAGCAGCTTTCATTTGCATAAACTGGCACTCCCCATTTCTCTGTGTGATAGCTGTTAGCACTGTGGCTAAATGGCAACACTGTGCATTAAAATGTCCCACTCTCTAGAGAATTATTAATGACAAATATCAACAAATAAAACAATACATGTCTGCTAATTCTCTTTATTCTAGATAGATAGATAGATAACAACATCAATGAATTTCAATCAAATCCGTAAAGGCATTTTTAAAATTTCAATGAATTTAGTATTTCTATTGTGGGGAGCTTTTTACCCCTAAATATTGATAAATTGTAATGTCCTACCTTAATTTATGTCTACAGCCCTAGATGTCCAATCCAGCCAAATTTTAGCTAAATGGGAAATCGTATTTGTTGTTGTTGAGTCAGTTAACTTTGCCATCCATCTATACCATACATACATACTGTACATACATACTTCCACCTCCTGCAAGTGAACTATTATACTTAGCGCAATGACAGAAGTTGCAAAAATCAACCGGAATGTTCAAGCAAATTATAGAAAAAAAACCCAGATCTAAATCCATTAAGTAGTTCTCTCATGAAAAGCAGACATACAGACGTAGGATTATATATATATATTTTATGAGAGAGAGATACTATATATACATAAACATATATACACTATACACTATATATATATATATATACACATATACATATATATATATACACATATATCTACTATGTATAAATACATACATACATTTCCCATCTTTTAAGGTGACTCTCAGCGTGCCCATCACTACCTGATATTTGCTAACTTGGTAGGATATTAAACTGCATCCAGCCCTGCAATCAGTCCTTCAACTTACAGGGAAAACTTGTGGGTTGGTGGCAGGATTAGCACTCCAACCACTGTGAAAAATACATGCAGCTCCAAAAATGCAGGAGTATCTCAGCTGCAGCCACACATACGAAGGCTGCTTGCATTATGAAGGGGATGGGGTCAGGCTGGTTGGGGATCAGAACTGGTGCAGTGATGAGGCGTCACCCGCTGCACTGCAGAACTCAGTCCCAATTTGAGGCGACCCACCTGAGTAGGCGCATGTTACATCTTTTCTCTCTGGGTACTGTCTCTTCAGAAAATTCTTGGGTACCGCTGGTTTGACTTTGTGTCGAATGAATGGTTGCTCATGGAGTCTCAAAAGAGGCACATTACCTGCATTGTGAGGGAGCACCAGGCACCAGAGCCATGTGCAGTGCTTAACCAAGGGTGATCCGGGTCACAGAATCCTCATTGTCGAGGACCCAAGCAGATTGGGGTTTTTTCTATAATTTGCATGAACATTCCGGTTGATTTTGTGACTTCTCTCATTGCGCTAAGTATCATAGTTAGCTTGTGGTACCAATGTATTTGAGAGAATCCAAGAGAGACACAGGGGGCTGAGGGGAGGGGACCCTCCTCACTCAAGCGACAGCCGCGGGGCATACTGACTCTTGACTTCCGGTTGAGTGAACACTGGTGTGACTGGTCGCTAGTGCTCGTCAGTAACTTTTTATCTTTAACTTTTTTTTACGATTAACTTACAATCTAATGGACTAAGCAACTGTTTATTTTCATTTTTGGCAGATTTATTCGTTGAGTTTTATTTTTCAATCATTTAAAGCTAGACTGATTTCTAGCTCGACTGCTGATTTGGCTGTGTATGAACTATTTTTCAGCCTATCCCCGCTTTGAAACTTACTTTGCTTTGTTCACTGGACATCTGAGTTGTCTGCGTCTTCGCTTAACATGTGGACCGGTAGGATATTTATTTGGTTCGTGTTTGTTTGGTCCGTCCTGTCACTCGCTATTCTTCCTGCAACAGGCCTGCTTCAGTACTCAGCTGCCGAGCTCCTCCGACTGCGCTTCCACCTATCCGAGCCTCTGCTGACTGGGCTGTATCTCCGCCCAGATATTGTATTCCTCCCCCATCGAAGATTCATCCACCGCGGGTCCCGCCGGAGTATCCAAGCTGACAGTTCAAAAATAATAAACTCCATCTGGTCCAGTTCTCGACGTCTTCCACGTAATTTAGGCAAAGTAGCTGACCACACCCTAGCCCGGTTAGCTAACACAGTTGCTAAATGCGATAACGCCGTTGTCAACTTCGGTCTGCTGAACTTCCGCTCACTTATGAGCAAGGGGCCTCTCATCCATGATCTCCTCACTGATCGTAAGTTTCACTTTTTCTGTCTAACCGAGACATGGCAACAACCTCATGACTTTTCCCAACTTAACGAATCCACTCCCCCGGGGTTTGTTTACATCTCTCAACCCTGTGGCTCTGGCCAGGGAGTAGGTCTCGCGTTAATGTATCAGTATCATGAGAAGTGGAAAGTCCTGCCTTCAGTTCTTTTGAATCTCTTGTGTGTCAATTAACTGGACCTATTCCTACTATTATTGTAAATGTTTACCGGCCCCCTAAATCTAATGAAGACTTTCTGAACGACTTTGCTGTTTTTCTTACATACTTATCTACTGCTTCATCAAACATAATACTTCTGGGGGATTTCAATATACATATGGATAATATCAATGTCCCTATTACTAGAGACTTTACATCCTGCCTTTAGAGTTTTGGATTCCAGCAGCATACTGATGTTCCCACTCATTCTGTTCTGTTCATGTTCTGGAGTTACCCCGCTTGATTGTACTGCAGATGAACTCCCCATAACTGATCATTTTCTTATTTCATTCAATGTTAAACTTGCACTTTCCAATACTAAGCTTTCTCGTCTCATGTCTGGACTTAATGGTATACTTAACTCTGTCACTTCATTAAAAACTAGATCTGTTTCTTTCTCCTTTTCTGCTCCCTGGCTCATGCCTGAACTTCAAGTTGCCAGCCTTTGGCTTTCAAAAGCTGAACGGTTGTATAAAAAAACTGGACTCTTTGTTCACAAAGAGATGTACAAAAACCATATACTTTATTACAAGGACTGTATTGCCCAAACTAAATCTAACTATTATACTCACATTATTTCTTCCACTGAAGGCAACACCAAGTCATTGTTTTCACTGCTTAATAATATCACACAACCCCCAGATTCTTTACCTTCTCACCTTTACTCAACTGATTTTTGCAATTCCCTTATGTCCTTTTTTAATGAAAAAATCCAGAAGATTCATCAGTCTCTCGGTACGGATTCCTCCAGTACTTCATTTGAATTTCACCCACCAACTCACTCATTTTCCTCTTTTCAGCTTCCTACTTTCTCAGAAATCTCAGATCTTGTCTGTAAGTCTAAGCCATCCACCTATCAACTGGACCCCCTCCCTACAGTTCTGGTCAAAGCCTGCCTCCCCTCTCTGGTCCCTCTTATTTCTGCTATAATCCACTCTTCTCTCACTGCTGGTACTGTTCCTTCATTCTTTTAAAACTAATGCAATAACCCCAATACTTAAAAAACCTGGCGCAGATCCGACTAATTTCAGTAATTTTCATTTTATTTCTAAAATACCCTTCATTTCCAAAATTCCTGCAAAAAAATAGTGGCTATTTAACTTCATTCTCATTTATCTCAAAATAATCTGTATGAACAGTCTGGTTTTCGCCCCCTCCACAGTACTGAAACGGCACTTATAAAAATTACTAATGACCTCCTTATTGCAGCTGATTCTGGTTTAATTACTATTCTCATCCTCCTTGATCTAAGTGCAGCCTTTGACACTATTTGTCACACTACTCTTCTCAATAGGTTATCTTCGATGGGCATTACCCACACTCCACTAGATTTGTTCAGATCCTACCTCTCAGGCCAGACTCAGTTTGTTCAGCTTAAAACTTTCACATCCCAACCCACCGCTGTTACTTCAGGTGTAACAGAGCAGTTGCTCTGCTCCCCCAGCTCTGGAACTCACTACCATCTGAGCTTAGAAATATTGAATCATTTTCACTTTTCAAGTCTAAACTTAAAACTGCTTTTTCTCTTTGATTACAATTGCTCTGTCTGATTTTAATTTTTGTATTTTAGTTTTGTTTATAATCTGTCTTTTATCTATTGTTCGGTGTCCTTTAGTGTTTAGAAAGGCGTCTACAGATAAATAAAATTCATTATTATTATTATACCTTACATCCGCTTAGCTAGCGAATGAGAGAACTACGTAATGGATTTAGGTTGGGTTTTTTTCTAGAATTTGCTTGAACATTTCGGCTGATTTTACGACTTGTCTCATCGTGCTAAGAATCATAGTTCACTTGCAGGTTCGCAATATATTTGTGCTAATCCAAGATAGAGGCTGCAGGCAGAGGGCAGGGGGAAGAGTGACGTCAGGAGTGGGAAGTCGGTCTACCTCTACATTTTGAAGTGTACCTCCCCTCCGCTTAACTAGCGATACCTTTTTGTTTATTGATTTTTAAAGTTCTTCCTGTTTCACTACTATGCGGGCGGAGCCGCGGACTGACGGCTAGTTGGGTTATACTATTGGTTAATTTACCATTTACTCTTCACCTGTAACTGTAACAGGATTAATGATCTATGCTTTTCTTAATGCGCGGGGTAGTTGCAGGGTTTGATATTGTGCAGGAATGGATCAGATGCTCTAAACAATATTTGAATATGATCCTTCACAGGCCCACGCTTAATAATCAAAAAGCACAACACTTTACATATACAATGAATAAAAAAATAAGTATGCAATAAAACAGCACATAATATTTTGGAATCCTGCATAAATTTAAATGTACACTAACAGTACATTAAAAGGACATACTAGTTAAATAGATCCAAAGCACATTTTTAATGACTGGGGACTCTACCTTAATCTTATTACAAAAGTGTTTCACAAACATTCTTCAGAAAAATAAATAAAAAGTACTAAATTCAGTGATCTTATACAGCTCTGTGACAGTACTTGTCAGGGGTTTGGAAAATGAAAAAAATAAGCATATTCAAAAGAAGGAAACATGAGAATATCTTTTTATTTAGTATGTGCAATGAATGTAAAGTGCATATACAAGTCCAAAAAAATAGGTTCTGTCTAAATGTTAGACAAAAGTGAGCTCTGTTCTAGATATATTTTAGTTTAGACTTCGCATTTTAACTGTTGGAAACATTAAAAAATAATCCTAGGAACAGGACTATGATTCAGCTTGGTTATCTCAGGCCTCAACAATATCCACAAAAACTATGCTACTACTTTACTTATGGTGTCCAAATTCATCTTTACCATAAGTAACTGCAGATAAAAATCTCAACAGTACTTCAGCAAAAACGAGACATGAAATAGTATATTAATTGTTGCCTACTATTTTCTATACATCTTTAAAAAAGATAAACTCCTTGAAAGCTGAAAAGTGTATCTCTCATTAATTTCACCATCAATATTTCAAATGCAATTTATAGAATTGGTTGCAGTTCTGATCCTAGTTTTTGAACCTTGAACAAATTAGAGACCCACTGTCTAAAATTATGTTATCACGGAGGAAGAACCCAAAGAAGATTTAACAAGAATACAGCAGTGGAGGCAGAAATGGCCTCGGTGAGAAATTCAAGTTCCTTAACATAAGCCAATAGCTAATGGACAAAACTAAATTCATTATACAAAGTTTGCCCTCTATTTTTTTTTTTTTTTTTTTTTAAAGAAAATAAAGAATCTGTTCTGCCAGCTGACTACAGAAAGCTTAGTATCTGTACGACAACAAATTCCACCTACACAGCATGGCCCACTCAGTTCCCATCGAAAATAATGTAAATTCATGAATTGTTAAGGGAGGGGGAAAAAGACTAAGCACTCTTGATCCCCCATGACAGCATACAAAATGAAAAGCCTACTATGGTTTGGTGGGATCTCTCAGGCACATGGACAGGATAATGTATGCTGGCAAGAGCACATCCAACAAAGTGAAAAAGTGATTTAACTAGTTTCTATTATTCTATTTAAGAACAATACTGGCATGAATAATTACTTGAACAACTACTACACAGCAAGATAAATATACCCAGAGTTGATGGCAAGAGGGTTTGTTTTATTGAAATCAACAATATATGTGGTATCTTTCATAAAATATCACTCTACAAACCTAGTAAGGCCAAAATATGAGATGTACAGATCAACCACAGAAAAAAAAATATTCTAGATTGAGCTTGCAAATGTTTTGACATCAAACAAAATACAGTAAAGCAAATGTACAATTGAGCTGAAACTCAGCACTCTACAGTAAGCATCAGTGCTGTAATCATAGAATATTCCTTTAAAAATACATGATATTAAATACAAGAAATGAGAGGCCCAGGCTCAGACATGACTGAGCAGATTGATTGCTCCAACTTCATATTCTAAGAAAGCAGTTCTAAATAGAGAATGCTGCAGAGCTAAAGGTAAATCAGCACTCAAGTAAAGTTTTATAGCCAAAAGATTTGGGACAGAGTGTCTGCTAACATCAAAACATGTCAGATGTTTAAACAAAACACACAATGATAACATGATTACCTGGTGTTAAAAATACACTTTGTTAAGTTAAAATCAGAGTTTTGCTCCAGTTGGTCCAAGCTAGGACTTCCTCAGTACTGCTTTGATCATATTATAAAATGAAAATATTTTGTGAAAACAGACACGAGAGGAGATTGCAGGACCCCAGCTGAGATTAGAGTATGACAGATCATTCACACATACAGTATGAGTCTGCAAGAAAGGAGCACACAATGGCATTTGTGAATTACCTATTCTCTAACTATAACCAAGATGAAATATTCAAAGTACTGTTGAATACAACTCCACCGCCATTGGCATTGGAGGACTGGAGTAGATGGAAGGATCAGAAATGCGTGTGAGAGTCTTTTTTTTTTTTTTTAATTTAGCTGGAGATATCAAATACAACAGTAGTTTATATTATGTTGGCAGATGTATAATTATGGACATTATACGGGCAGGCAGTAATCTGTCCAAGGCCAATTTAGACCCCAAAGTGATGTTCATACAGAAAAGGATGTAATCAACATTAGTACTAGGCTACATCTGCCAAGTATCACAGTGGTTGTATGCTGGTAGCAAGTACATTTATATTGTTAAACTATATTGTTCTATATTCTCACTAAGTAAGCTTCATGTACTGCAGACATGCAAATTTTACTATATTTAGCCCTTTACGAAAACTATGAAACAGAGCCATGATCCGAGTTAAAAAATATACATACATATGATCAGGTCTGCCTACAATATAACAGAAAATACAATGGACTCAATCTGAGCTTTAGCTCTGTCCCATGAGTTCAAAAAGCAAGCCATTATCCAATGTACTCAAACATTGCATTGTAGTAAAGAAGCATCAGTCTACACTTCACACAAGTCAGTTGTGGCTACAGGGTTTGATTCTCAGTAAGCTGGAAAAAAATTCAGTTTAATTAGCACAATGCAGCAGTTCTAGGATACACCACTACTAAAGGGAATGAACATGAAAGTCTGCAACTATCAGCACTCTCCATTACATTTGTCTGATGTCACCAATCTCTTCAGTTTTTTCCACTTTTATCTCCATTTCATTCTAGCAGGTAGTGAATTAAACATGATAGATTGCAAGTTACTTGTCAGGATTAATAAGACACTGCCACACAATCTCTGACACAAACTCAATAAAACCACAGTAAATAAAAAAATATAAAGAAAAACGTCAAGTACATGCAATAAAGACCAAGCACTGCAATTGAAATGTGCCTTTGGTGGAGTTTGGTCATCATACATGACTTGGCACATGCTTAACTGACTGGCTGCAAGAGCTAAGCATTCAAGGTAGGTCCACTAATAGAAAGGACACTTACACATAACTACAGAGTCAGTTATGTCAGGAATGACGAGATGATTGAAATCTGTGTAATGCATGATTAATGCAGGTTCACTGCAGGTTCACATTTTCAGTACTTGTACAAACTTGTGAAATGACAGTCTATACCTTTAAGAGGCCAGGACTGGTCTATCAGGGGAGAGTTCAAGTGGCAGGAAGTTAATAAAAGGAATGGTGGTATAAAGCAAAAAAAAAAAAAACACACCCCACACACGACTCCCCAAATATTGCTGTATTACAATGAAATTCTTTGCCTAACACAATTTGTCTATAGTTGTACCTGCCACAGTCTGGAATCTGGAGTTCACTGTCAGATTGGTTGACACCATGTAAAGGAGGTGTGCCTCCAAGATTGGTTGGATAAAGCCAAAAGTGGGATTTAAATAAATTGTCCGTTCTGGGAGGAAGTTTTTCTGCAGAATTGCAGTTCAAATCCCTGATGCTTGCCTACAGAGTAGTCAGTGGGTCTGCTCTTATATACAGACACTTCTGAGGTCCTATGCTACTTTCCATCACTCAGGAGATACAAACCTATGTCGGGTATCAAATCTCAAGCCAGACTCTTCTCATGTCTGGCTGGTGTAATGAGCTGCCCACCTACAACACACCTACAACAGAACTGCTGTCTCCATCACTGTGTTTGAGTAGTGTTTGAAGACTCTTGTTTGGTGAATTTCTTTGTAAATCTTTTCTCGATTATCATGACCTCCTTTGTAAGCTGCTTTGGATAAAAGTGTCTGACAAGCAAAGAAATATAAAATGACTGATAAGCAATTAAATTTAAAGTGTAAATGTAAACAAGATGATTAATGTTCAGCGGAGGTAGGTATCAAGCATAGACAGAAACATTTAATTGCAGGGTACATTAAGATGTACTGACATTGAGTCAATTCAGTGTCACCACTTAACCAACCACATATTTTTGGGAGGTGGAAGGGAATGGGGTTACTTGCTGAAAATCCACAAACACGCAAGTAAAATATACAAACTCTACACAGTGACTGGACCAAGTTTCTGGGTTCTGTGACACAGAAGAACAAACAACTGCACCAGTAAGCCACCCATTATTTTGCTCCATTTCTTCATATTTAGTTAATACTATTGGCTTCTTCCTTGTTATTGTATGTGTTTCAACTATTTGACTACCAAAGCAAAAAGAAAATACATGACCATTACAAGTTTACCCTCAAGGTAAAAACGTTTCAGCTGTCAAACTGTCTGCATAATTAAGGCACAGCAAGCAGATCAGCACGAAAATAATATGGCATGGATTTAATATTGTTTATGAACATTTGAGAATGCCAGTTCCTACAATGCATTGTATCATTTAGAATATATAAAGCAAATACTAAGTGAAATGATGGTATACCAACAGCACATAAGAAACATCAACAAGTATGGCACTTTGTTCATGACACAAGAGAAGCAGGTACAGGTTTGATCACAAAGTGGGGGTCATTTTAACCAAAAGAAGAATGATATCATAAAAGCTTCACTACAGTAAATGCAGTTCATTTTTAAGGCAAGACACAGACCATAAAAGTAACAGTGACTGTATTAAGACTGCAGACTAATCTGTGCTGCCACAGGTTCTGCACACATCTCTGGCAAACTTTTGGCTTTTGTTCTCTTTAAACAGCAATTAAATAGAAACTGAAAACATTTGTGTGTATTGCATATCAATGTTTTCTGAAGAGGTTTGTTCCAGTATTTTGTTTGTTTTTAGTATATACTTTCTGACTTTAAAAAATCCAATTGTTTTTTAAATTATTGAAAACAGAAATGTATAAATGTAAAACATGGGTTAATGTAATTAAAAATAAAGACAGCACTGCACATTAATTACACAATTTGTATACAGTGGTCACCATCTCATAATAATACAACATGCTTGCACATACTGATCAGCTGAGCAAGTGAATCACTAGCTAACGGAGTATGCAGAACATTTGGCTTTGTGGATAAGGTGCCTTAGGATACCATTCTCATGTTGGAATACACTTCCTTAGTTTGCATAGCGTATATGGGCAGTATTCTCTGCACTGCAACAAATTTCAACTGGTCATGGGTGAATTAAAGGAGGAACGTACATGTGATAAGTTTCAGCAAAGCCCTATTTTAAAATAAATCTGGCATTTACGAAAAATTAAAACATGCATTTACTTTTTGGTTTTCTGTTGACAGTTCACTGTCCTCTACTCAACAAGGGTGCTTACTACAACATTTTCAATTATCCAGAGTGGTGAGGTTAGACAAGTGAGGATAGGTTAGTCTTCTATGGCTTACAACCTTGATACATTACTTTACTAGTATGATGCTAAAAGGAATTGGCCAGAGTACATAGAATTTTGTTTCCTGGAATCACTGCTAACTCAGCAAAAAAAAAAAACATCTGCTTTACCCTTTAATCGGAAATGTGTTTGTTATATAATTACAAAATACACTAACGAGAGGGTAAGGAAGAAAACAACCTAACATGTTCATCAGCATTGCATAATCATTCCTCTCACTGCATAATAAAATTATGCCACAGGCAAGCACAAGAACTCATGCAAGTGAAATCTTTAGTAATCGTGCAGAAAGAGTTACAAGCATATACTATTCAGTGGACACAACTGTGGTACTGAAACCTATGAGACCACGACTGCGTCTGCAATTGCTTAGCATTCCCTGAGCATCTCATTAGATTCAATTATACATATTATACACACATACACTTAATATAACACACACAAAAAAAGAAAAAAAACATGATTGGGTCAATAGGGAAGAGCAAAAAAAAAAAAAAAAAAAAAAACCCTACTACAGATGTGTTCAATTATAGCGATTGAATCGAACTGATAGCCCAAAAAACGTGTATCAAAATGTACAGGCGAGTCCTGGGTAGCTTGGCCTTTTTTTCCCCTCTACCTCAGACTTTCATTTGATTTCTAGGATGGTTACTCTTAATTGCTGCCACACATACTACAAGACCCAGTTCTTAGGTGTATTACTATATATCCTCTTTGGAAGAGGTGTGTTCTCCCATGTCAGTTGTCTTACCGCCAAGGTCTTAATTTAAACTTCACAAATAACTGATGTGCTTTTATAGTCCTAAACTGTCTGGATGCAATGGAGTAGTGCATGGGAAAGAACCACTCTGGTTTCATAGGACACTATCTGTAATTATCCAAACTAAGTAACAGTATACAGTAGACCCCCACAAAGTCATGGTTCAGAGTTCATGGCCTCAGTCGTTCGCAGATTTTTCCTTAGAACCTAACTAATATCTGTTAGCGGAAACCGCAAATATCCTCCGCAATTTTTTTTATGGCTTTTTCCATGGCAATACCGTACTGTAGAGACAACACAAACCATAGAGGAAACGCAGCTTGGGATGGTGAAAGTACCCAATCCGAGAGCGTTATTCATTTCTCCTTGCTGCTGACTGACTGCTGCCCTGTGACGCATCTCCGGCAGATGCAGCCCAGCATTCCACCATCATAATAATTTACCTTGTGTAGCTATCTCAAGTGTTTCGCCGAGTGTATTCGTGTTTTGTTTTGTTCTTCGTAAAGCCCTAAGATGCCGCCCAAACACCTTGCACCTTCTAAGGCTTCAGGCAATGAACCTAAGCACCAGAAGAAGTTTAAGACACTCCAGGAGAAGGTTGAACTACTGGATTTGCTCCAGGAACTAAAACGTTATGCCGCAGTAGCCACCCGAGTTGTAAATCCTCTGCTTTGCTATGCAGTCACTATCTTCATCGTACTGCACAGCTAATTCATCATCATCATCTTCAATCAATATCATTCATTACTGGTGAGTACCCATACATTTTACTGTATTTTTTATTAAATTATTACGTATTTACCCTACTTATACCAAAGAAAACGACAGCACATACCAAAGTATACGGGTTTACCTTTACATTCTTTTTTTTAGGATAATGTATTAAGCAGAGTTTGAAATGAAATTAAAGTGTTTTGGAGGCATATTTAGGGTTTAAACGATAAAAATAGGTATGTTTGACCACATTTTAAATTTGAGGATGCTCTAGGAACATAACCCCCCAGAATTTTGAGGATCATCTGTATGCTATTTTATTTATTATATTATATATATATATATATATATATATACACACACATATTATATATACATATACAGTAATCCCTCGCTATATCGTGCTTCGACTTTCGCAGCTTCACTCTATCGCGGATTTTATATGTAGGCATATCTAAATATATAACACGGATTTTTCGCTGCTTCGCGGACAATGGGTCTTTTTACTTCTGGTACATGCTTCCTCAGTTGGTTTGCCCAGTTAACTTCATACAAGGGATGCTATTGGCGGATGACTGAGAAGCTACCTAATCGGAGCACACAGTTAAGTTCCTGTGTGCTGATTGGCTCAGCGACGGAGTGCTGCATTAACCAGGAAGTCTCATCTCACTCACTCAGCATTAATGTGCTCCTGCTACTGCTTCAGGGGCCATGTCCAAGCGCCAACAGAAGATGCAAATGATTGCAGAAAAGGTAAAAGTTTTGGATATGTTGAAGGAAGGAAACAGCTACACCGCTGCAGGACACCATTACGGCATCAATGAGTCCACGATTCTTTTTATTTAAAAAGGAGGAAAAGCATATAAGATCTATGGCCGCAGTGTCCTTTAACCAGGGCGCAAAACGAGTTGCAAGTGGACGTAATAAGGCAGTAGTCTGGATGGAATCTGCTTTAGGGATTTGGATTGAAGACTGCCGGAAGGAGAACAACGGCGGTGCTACACAGTCGCCTGAAGATGCTCCTTTAGAAGAGCTGTAACGCTCTCCTTTGTTGTGCAGTAAAATTAAACTCATCGTTATCGGACAAGTCGTCGTGTCATTGTTGGTGAGTAACCATAATTAATTATCTATGTACAGTACTTATTACATGTACATAGTTTACTGTCACTGTACACACATTTTACTGTATACAATTTTTCTTGCATTGTACGGATTTATTGCTGGTGGCCCGTCTGTCGTAATGGCTGTAACATAGGTGATATCAGAGACACTTGATATCTTTAAAATATTTAGGTTTTACTGTATATAAACTGTGTTTACATACATAATTTCAACGAATCTTACCTAATATCTAAGAGAATACAAAGGGTTTATGCTGTATAATTGTGTGGGAAATGTTTATAATAGTGTGGGAGAGTTTATAAGGGCTTAAAATACATAAAAAGAACCATATGAACATATGGTTTCTACTTCGCGGATTTTCACCTTTTGCAGGGGGTTCTGGAACGCAACCCCCACGATGGAGGAGGGATTACTGTATACACACACACACTGTATATCAGACAAAAATGCCTTTAACAAACATTTGGGCATAAACCCAGCATATGCAAACTTAAGTAGAACAGGGTCATAATAAATAAAACGTTACAACCTGTACCCCCCCAATGAACTGTGCTATATATTGCCTTTGATTCTTGTAAGTCTAAGCATTATCCTCTGATGAAGGCTCCTGGTAGGGGCTGAAAGCTCAGGAATAAAAACTACTTTATGATATGTGATTCATTTTTTCTCCCTTTGTGGATCTCCAGCTGCTAATATGCAAACCGTATCACAGACCTTCGCTTCCATTATATATGAAGCAAACAGGACTTCATACATATATTATATATAATATATATGTAAGAAGTCCTGTTTGCTTCATCAGGCCGTGATCTTCAGCTCTGTCTGGATTGGTTCGCAGCAGAGTGTGAAGTGGCTGGGATGGGAATCAGCACCTCCAAATCCGAGACCATGGTCCTCAGCCGAAAAAGGGTGGAATGCCCTCTCAGGGTTGGGAGCGAGATCCTGCCCCAAATGGAGGAGTTCAAGTATTTCGGGATCTTGTTCACGAGTGAGGGAAGAATAGAGCGTGAGATTGACAGGCGGATTGGTGCAGCATCCGCAGTGATGCGGGCTCTGCATCGGTCTGTCGTGGTGAAAAAGGAGCTGAGCCGCAAGGCAAAGCTCATAATTTACCAGTCGATCTACGTTCCTTCCCTATGGTCATGAGCTATGGGTACTGACCGAAAGAACGACATAGCAAATACAAGTGGCTGAAATGAGTTTCCTCTGCAGGGTGTCTGGGCTTTCCCTTAAAGATAGGGTGAGAAGCTCAATCATCCAGGAGGGGCTCAGAGTAGAGCCGCTGCTCCTCCGCATCGAGAGGAGTCAGATGAGGTGGCTCGGGCATCTGATCAGGATGCCTCCTGGACGCCTCCCTGGTGAGGTGTTTTGGGCACGTCTAACCGGGAGGAGGGCCCCGGGGAAGACGCCACCCTGACCACAAGTGTTTACCGTAAAGAATGCTACGCAGACAAGATATTACACTTCACCAGCCACCACCCGGTATCTCAAACGGAGCTGTGTTAAAACTCTATTCAGAAGAGTCCACACCCATTGCAAAATGAAGGAAACAAAAATGAATGAGAGACGCTATCTCTTCCATCTTTTCACTTCAAACGGATACTCAAAAACATTCATTAATTGTAGCTTACAAAGAAGACGCCAAAAAACTCAGAAAACAATCGACTTGAATCAGAACCCCCACCCCACCTGGCACTCACTCCCTTATCACCACAAGGTGTCTGAAGGTAGGGCGCACATCCTTGCCAAGTCAGGCATCAGAATAGCACACAAACCCACGAATAATTTGCGCATGGTCCCCTTTAATGCTAAAAACTAATCGACAGCAGAAACACAAAACGCAGTTTATAGTATTCCATGCAGTTCTTCCTCAGCAGTATACATAGGACAAATTTCAAAAAGAATCGCAACACGTATACAGGAACATTGCAACGGCGTCAGAAGAAAGGACTTACTTTCATTGATCTATACGCATACTAAATCAACAGGACATACATTTAACTGGGACAATGTACAAGTAAAATTTAAGGCCAGTACTAAAAGTGCCAGAGAGCTGGCCGAATCTTGGCTATCAAATGAGAACACCATCAACAGACACTTGGACATAAACCCAGCATATGCAAACTTAAGAAGAATATGTTCATAATAAATAAACTGTACACCGAATTACCCCCCCCCCCCAAATCACACTGACTTAGCCACCTCCCCCACTCCCTCCACGTAATTTTTTGCTATACATTGCCTTTGATTCTTGTAAGCCTAAGCATTATCCTCTGATGAAGACCCCTGGCAGGGGTTGAAAGCTCAGGAATAAAAACTACTTTATATATACAGTTATCCCTCGCTATATCGCGCTTCGACGTTCGCGGCTTCACTCTATCGCGGATTTTATATGTAAGCATATTTAAATATATATCGCGGATTTTTTGCTGGTTCACGGATTTCTGCAGACAATGGGTCTTTTAATTTCTGGTACATGCTTCCTCAGTTGGTTTGCCCAGTTGATTGCATACACGGGACGCTATTGGCAAATGGCTGAGAAGCTACCCAACCAGAGCGCGTATTACGTATTAAATAAAACTCCTCAAATATATTGTGAGCACGGGGGCTGTTCGCACCCCTAGAGGATTTTTGATTGTTTGCTTTTCTCTCTCTCTCGCTCTGACATTCTCTGCTCCTGACGGAGGGGGTGTGAGCAGAGGGGCTGTTTGCACCCCTAGACGATACGGACGCTCGTCTAAAAATGCTGAAAGATTACCTTCACGTTGCGCCCTTCTTCCCACACGGTGCTTCGCATACTTAAAAGCTCGAAGGGCACGTATTGATTTTTGATTATTTGCTTTTCTCTGTCTCTCTCTCTCTCTCTCTCTGACATTCTCTGCTCCTGACGGAGGGGGTGTGAGCAGAGGGGCTGTTCGCACACTGGCCTAGAGGATACGGACGCTCCTCTAAAAAATGCTGAAAGACTACCTTTACATTGTACATCCTTGCAGCTGCTTTATCTGGCGGTGTTTCGCATACTTAAAAGCCAAACAGTCCTATTGATTTTTGTTTGCTTTTTTCTGTCTCTCTCTGACATTTTCTGCTCCTGACGCACACTCCTTTGAAGAGGAAGATATGTTTGCATTCTTTTAATTGTGAGACGGAACTGTCATCTCTGTCTTGTCATGGAGCACAGTTTAAACTTTTGAAAAAGAGACAAATGTTTGTTTGCAGTGTTTGAATAAAGTTAACGTCTCTCTACAACCTCCCGTATTTCTGTGCAAATCTGTGACCCAAGCATGACAATATAAAAATAACCTTATAAACATATGGTTTCTACTTCGCGGATTTTCACCTTTCCCGGGGGGGGGGTTTGTTGGGGGGGCCTGGAACACAACCCCCGCGATAGAGGAGGGATTACTGTAGTAGTGTATATATAAAGGCACCTGACCTGTCACAGACTGACAACGGAGGCACGTGAAAAGTAAACAAAAAAGATTTAATTTCTTAGTCTGTGGGTTACGCCTTCCTTGTACGCACAGACACAACACAGTCCCAGAAGCACACAAAACAAAAACTAAAGCACCAACAAAACATCAAATCTTCCTTCACCACCACTCCTCCTGGCAAGCGTTATCCTCCTCCCGACTCTGGCTCCTCGAGTAGTGGCTGCAGGCTGTTCTTATAGCCCACTCGGAAGTGCTTCAGGTGATAATTAACCTAATTCAGGCTGCACTTCCGGGTATGGCTGAATTCCAGCCCACACGGGCTTATTAAGCCGTGCAGCTCCTCCCGGTGGTGGCCACGGAGCCCAACAGGGCTGAGCCCTGAGCCAGGAGGGCTGTCACCATGCGTTCCCATGGCTGCTCCCCTGGATCCAGTGTCAAAGGGGCATTCCGGCCGGGCATTGGACCTGGCCGTCTGCCACTATAATATATATATATATATATATATATATATATATATATATATATATATAGAACCAGGGGCGTCAGCAAGCCCCAATCCCCAACATGAACACAGTCCTGGGTTTAAATAAAGGTTTTTTTTTTTGTTTTTTTTAGTAGCACAAGCAAAATCATAGGTTCTTTCTCCACAATACTCTTCTCTCACCACCGCACTACCCTCCTCCAGTTGAGTGTTGCCTGCCTTCCTCCCAGGTTCGCCTGGATAAGGGAGTGAGGTCCCTTTTATTGAGGACCCAGGAGCACTTCCGATGCTAGGTCCACTGCCTGTTGGAAATACTTCTGGGTGATATGCAAGTCTCATATTTTGGGGAGTGCATCTCCCTGTAGCGCCCCTTTGTGCTGCCACACTACAACTCCTGGGATTTCCTGCTGGTTCCTGAATGGGTGCCGATACAGAGGGTTGCTGCCATCTACCACCTGGGGGGAATAAACATCCCCCAGGGATAGTTGTTCCCTGTCCTCCTCTTTTGTCGTGGCCAGGGAAGGTGTCCGGCCACACGTTAAGGCTGCCAATTCCAGGTGCAACCTCCTTCTCTCTCTTGGCCAGGATACCTTTACATTCCCACAAGGTGTCCAGTCCAGGTAAGGGATCATCTGGACTCTTGGCTGGTGTGCTCGTCCATCCTGTGTGTCTCCTACAATATAAATTTCATGTTCAAGAGGTCACATTCAGGAGAGATCAGAGAAGTGGAGAGTGGGGGTAGTGCAAGAATGTGATGACATGGTGAAGTTTGCTATTCTGCACAGTAAGGTTTATCTGCATACTTAATGACTAATTGTAAATGTGCATTTTTGTCACAGAATGAAAAACAACCAACAAAGCAAGAATGTACATTTCTAAATGTGGCTGATAAGCAATAAAATGCAACCATATTTCTTACTGCCTTTCACCCACTATAAACCTGTCAGTGCACTCTCAAATATAGCTTGATTTGTGTAGGCGAAGAACATAATCCATGCACAGCACACAGATTTTATTTATTCCTTCCTACTTATTTATCGAACTGTGCCAATCTTAGCAATTTAAGAGCACTATCATCAGATTAATAATTTAGCTTTATTACAGTATGTGGGTTGAAAAAACAAAGAGGAATCACTTTTATTTTACAACTATTAACTAAAGGTGCTGAAACTGAATAAGAGCTCAAACAGTAAACAATCAATATAATGGAAGCTCTTATACCAATATTAATTATCCAAAATATTCTTAGAACAACTAAACACAGACACAAAAGTAGGATAATAAAAAAAAAAAAGAGCATTTTAAATTCATCTCCAACCAGGTTCTTCATAAGGCACAGCAAGCCAATACAGCATGTAGAAAAAACAAAAACAGACAAACTGATGGGATCAAACTCTTACACTGTGTGCTCTATTTTTTTGCTGGTGCTCTTTGAAAGGTACTGTATACAGAGTCATCGACAGAGCTACAAACTGTAGTCTGACCACATGCAGACCACATAATGGAAGAATTACTGTATATATCAATCACTGTCAGTTTGCAAAAAACAACAGACTTTTTCTTTCAAGTTTGTTTTAATTTAATATTCAATACAAAAAATATATTTATGTTACTTACTCAAAGTAGTTTGTAATGATGACCATAAAAAAGTCCTACTCTCATGTTTTCATGAATAATGAAAATGAAGTTTTTTACATAATCAATGTTTATGACAAATGCTGGACAGCAACAAATATCAAAAATGTCCATGGAAAAAAAAAAATCATGTTATACGTATTAAAAAGTCTACATCAAGTCACACGATATGCTCACAACAAATGAAACATATCCTCTTAAAATGTTGTTAAATAAAACGATTCCAGAAAATGCTCTCATAAACTAAAATTGTTCATGCTCAAATGTGACATAACATTTTAACTGAAGATGGTAATTAGCATTTCCTAGAGGTAGATGGATACCCCAACCTCCGAGTTCAGGATTTTGTACTGGAAGCTTGCTATACATTGACATTGTCCATCAAAAGTTCACTAATGTTTTCAGGGACTAATAAAATAAGGATGAAATCACATGAGGAGGTCAAACTTGCACTGTTCTTCAATCCTGGCTTGGACTGTTTCTTTCAGGAGACATTTGCTTACATCTTTGTCCATAACAAACAAGAAAATAAGTTATAAGCCAATACAAAAAGCTAAATGATCTGTGAGGCTAGTCACATTTTCATTCTTAGGTTAAAAAAAGCAAATGTTGCCCAATAATGCACCAAAAACAGTCAGTCATTTTAATCCAGAAGTAGCACTAAATAAGAAGAATATCTATATTACTAAACGACAGTTTAATTTATGCACGGCGGATGCACCGAAGCGCATGCGCACTGCGCCGCGGCGCCCCAGAGTCAAATGCATGGGATTGGAACAGTGCACCCTGAGCCAAATCACCACTGCAAATTTGCCCAAATGTACGTGTTAGATCTGGATGACGCAGTTTATCAACGAATGAACCTTCCTGAAAACAAGCAATGCACAGAGCTGATAATTTGAAACGTGTGGCTTCCCAGAGTCAGTAGGTGGCGCCCAAACAACACAACCTATAAACTAAACTTGCTCTACTCCACTGTGCCAGCAGTCAGTGTGGCATATTTGGATCACATGACGGTAAATCAGTATTAAAAGTAAGTTGAATTATGATTCCTAACAGTAAACGACATCTACCTAATGACACGGCCACAGAACAACAAAGACGAGACCGCATAGATAAAAACAATAAGGAGTCACGGACTCCAAAACGAAAGAGCTCAACGATTAGTAATACACAAACGAGCCCGTATGGCTACGGCCTGTAAACTAAACCTGAGGTACAGCGTGCACGCCAGGTTGTACAGTATATATGCGAGACTGCATGGATAAAAACAATACACGAAGGCGCCTACAACGCGCTTCTGAAACACGCCTCATGACTAGCAGAATCGTACGTCAACGTAGCCGCCATACTTGGACTTACATGATGTAACAATTACAATTCCATTTTTATTTTAATAAATTGGTTAATGTTAGTACAAATATCTATATTTAATTCAATGAAAACTTTACCAGGACACTCCCGCCCTCCATCACTTTTCATTCCGGACGCAGGACGCACCGAGGCACATGCGCACAGCCCCTCAGCGCCCCAGAGTCAAACCCAGCGGCTTCCCAGAGTCAGTAGGTAGAACCCGAACAACACAACCTGTAAACTAAACGTGTTGTAATCCACTGTGCCAGCAGTCGGTGTCAGCAGAGGCAAAGGGATCACGGCTCCACAAGACGAAACCGCTTTAATACAGATATGTTTATTAAATGAATTTTCCCCGGACGCACCCACCCTCCATGATATTTCATCCCTCCAAATATCGGAGGGAACAGAAAGTGATTGCCATTCTTGGATTTGCGATTCTTTCGAGAATCGCGGGCTTACTGTTAAGTAACTAATAACCTGCATGCTTCACCAGCAGAATGAGGTTCTCCGTGCAAAACAAATGCTTTTTTCATTTCATCCAAATACAAAGAGGATAATGCCATCAAGACAGTTCTAATCTTCATATGTTAAGGAGAACTTGAGGATCGTGCTGGTGCATTCTAAGAAAGCTATACTGAACGCTCATTATTAATGAGCAGCGAGCCTTACTGCATTGCAATATAGCCCATCTGTACCATTTGTTCTTTCAATGATGGAGTGGTGAACACTGCCTCCAAACTAAGGTAAGAGAAATACATACTATCTACCTAGATGCCATTTTAGCTTTTTTTGTCTCAATGTCTTCATGAATTATCCTAAGTGTAAACCAATTTTCCTTTCTGGGGCAAAATTCAGGTAACAAACCTGGAAAGGGTGGCCCTCCACTGTATGATATTCTCATATACACAGCACAATTTCTCACAGCAAACAAAGTTAGAACATCTAAATAATGGAGCAGAAACTGGAGTATCTGATGGAGAGAAACACACACACACACATACACACACAGAGAAAGAATATGGCAGGGCCAGGATTAAAACCCAATCTTGTGGAATTTGGGCAGCACGGCTAACACCTGCCTCTCTATGCAAAGTAATTAAAAGGCTGATTTTAAGTTGGTTGAGTATATTGGGACCATAACTTTTTCACCTCTGAAGACTGCATGTTTGAATGCCTTGCACATTACAATAAAAGGAATCCTACCTGTCTTTGTTCACTCAACAACCTTTATGTACTACTACTGCTATTTTGTATAAAAAGACAACTCCATTCATTGCAAAAATATACAATAATAAAGTAAGGAAAGAAACTCTGTTTTTCAGTTGACTGACACATACATTACACTGTGTTTTTGGGCTTTACCAGAAACGTTTTTTTTCTATTTGTATTAAGTGTTATTCTCTGGTTTCATTATAATTTTATAGATGCAAGCAGTACTCGGAGCTTGAAAAGTTAGGTATCTGAAAAATAAAATTAATTTATTATGGGTCAACTATTGTGTCTTGTATGGTATATGCAGTACAGGGCAAACATGTAACAGGTGGTTATTTTGCCAGATTTAGACAAAACAGAAACTTAAAGCAACATAACTCATCTCCCAACCAGATCCATTCTTACTATATAACAACAAGCTATGGGGCATGGCAAAGAAAGGTGGAAATGAGTAAGCAAACGTTTTCATATTGCTATAAACTTGAAAAGAAAACAAGATTTGTAAAAAGTAGCACAAGGTGAAGGCTACACTTTTGTGATTTAAGAATAAGACTATTTCTTCAAGTGAATGAAAACCAGAAACCGACATACACAAAAACATGTCAAAAGTTCAGTCCATAAAAGATTTGTCAAATCAACTTTAAACACTGGATCTGACAAGAAAATTAGCAACAATGGACGTAGGAATTCACTCAAACCGTGTTAAGGTTGGAAAATCTGCCACAGGAGCTTCCATCAAACAAAATTTATGGATTAGAATACATATGCAACAGACATTCTGTATTTACTATTGACTTAGTAATCAGTTTTCTCTTTCATTTATTTATTTTCTTTTAAAGTTGAATATAAACTGTCTGCCAGTTCCAACACAGAAATGATGAGCAGCGTTTTGAAACACAACTTTTTTAAGAGGTAAAAAATATGCACATTTTATCATTGTATTTTGATGCACTGAACTTTGTATTTGTTACTATCATGCTGCTGGGCTTAGATGCAGGTTTCATTATGATTATTGTATTCTCATGTTAAATACAGGATATGGACAAGATGGGCAAGTAGAGGCATCAGACTGCAATGAAACACACAAGACATTTTCTCAATGAGCACAAACGCACAGCGAAAACTACACTTGAAAAACTGGAGTAAAGGAGGTGTGATAGCAGGTCATAGAAATCATTTCTATATGCTGGATCTTGCCCAAAGTGCTATTCACAACACAAGAAGCTTAATGTGTGAAATAATGGATAACTATTCTTACAACACTAAGAAAAAAATAATAAATAATAATAATGCAATGAGATAGAAAATTCTACAGCTACACTACCAACACCCTATTCATTACATATTTAAGAACTGAAAATGTGAATTACAAATTTGAGAGAATTTAGGATGTACAAGTCTAAGAAAATTTTAGCATTTGTCAATATTAGTCCCATTTGTAAACCCTTATTCTGATTACAGAAACCGGATTATTGGTCTCGAGAAACTTGGTTAAGAGACATACATTTCCCTGTGAGTAACCCAGTTATTTGGTCATGTAAAACCTTAACTAGGTTACGGTTAAGAATTTAGTAGTCTGTGCATGCCCAATTGCACTCTGTCAACCTGTGCATGTGCTAGCTTCACACATGCTTTTAACAGCTACTAATAGAACCATTGACAGAACAAATGTTCAGATAATCTCAATATTTCTCCTTCAGGTTGAAATAATCTAAATATCTGCTAATATGCTAAGCACAGCTGAAAAATGTTAGTGGAAGTTTTGCAGGTAAATTGTTAAAAGTAACGTGCGTTGAATAGTCCGATTACCATTTCAAGTAGCAGGTAGACAAATGCAATACATACTTATTATACTGAAGTAAAAATACCTGCGTTATTGTTACTGTATCTCAGCAGCAATGGGTAGAAGGCAAGAAGCAAATGTATTGTTACACCTCTCTTTTGCTGGGCTCATGCAAACAGCCAAGCAGAAAAGAGTGGGCGAAGTACAGTTTGGTAACAGAAACATGTTTATAACATGTTAGTTTAGTTTTCATTGAGCTATTTGCTATAGATATGTTAAAAAAGCGTGATCAGGTGCAGTGATGTAGAGCCATTTTTCATACTGCCAATCATCCTCTGCTCAGGCCAAGGATGTAAAATAGGGACGGATTTTATTTACTATATATCACATGAAGAAATAAATGAATTTAAAAAACAGAGGAAAATTACCACAGGCTTCATACTTGTTTTTGGATTCATGGTGCACATTTTAATGATGTCAGGGGAATCTAGGAAAGGAAGAAACGCAAACGCAAAAAACAAACAAAAAAAAAAAAAACACAGCATTCTGCTTTAACTGGATTACTCACATTATTCCATTTTTTTCCATTTTTATGAGTGCATGTAAACATACTGAATGATGACTGCTATGAGTCTTCACAAGTGTGTAGGTAATGTAAGATCACTATAATGTACATTTTACATGCTTAGTTATTTTAAAAGATAAAAATATACAAGTATGTGTGCGTGTATGTTCATACTGTGATAGCTGGGGCAGGACCATCCCTTCTTAAACCACAATAAAACCCGCAACCCTGTTCAAGATCAAAAAAAAAAAAGTGAGACAAGAAGGTCACCCATATAGTTAACACTAGAAACCCTTAAGCCTACAAAAAAAAAAAAAAAAATTGTAATCCCGGGCCACCTTAAATTCCTTCACACCTCTCCATTAGTGTTTTTTGTTTTGTAAGTGTGTCGAACACCACAAGCAGCAAGCATCCTGCTATCCCATCACCCTCAGCGCCACTGTCAATTCGGGCAAAAAGTTCTCCCAGCTCAAATCTGGTTTATCTGTGTGTGAGGTGCCTGGAGTTGTACACGGTAAATAATATATCGTTATTTGGAACACATGCATTTCACGTGTGTTCCCTGTCTACAATGATTTATGTAAATGTAGGATGACAAGAAATGCAAGAAATGTTGAACACATACCTAAAACAAACTTTTTTCATGTTACAGTACTAACGACAAAATTCTGACATGAAGCATATAATTTGTGAAGACTCCCGTCCCACTTTATACAACTGTTGTTACAGTTTCATAAGCTTTATGACCTTAGCTTTGGAAAGCCTTTCTCCCGTGGGACGACTGTGATCTTTTCCTGAATAAGGAGTGGCATTGCACATGTAGTTTGTCAGCATGCTCGTGTCGATCAAACACAGGATGCTCTACAGTCTACTTGACTTTTACGCTATGGGGAGATAAGAAAATAAAGCAAGGTAAATAACATTCAAAACTGCTTCCATGTAAGTAACATAAATGTTTTTCATATAAAGACCATCACAAAACACTCACAAACAGAACTTTGCACGATACTTTGGCGAGCTCTGCATGCCCTGCTGTTTTATTGAAGCATATGCGTGGCAGATTGACCAATAATATCCACTGGCAGGACAACGCCCAACCTCTTGCTGCATCCAAACGTTGCCATCTTACGCTTTTATGCCTGGTGCAGCTGCATCATTCTTATGGGTGAGTGGACGTTTCTTGCGAGGAGGGCTTCTGTTCTCTTTCTCCGATGCAGAACCCTCATACTAATCGGAGTTTACCTCTATTAGAGCACATCTTTATTTGAAAAGAACAGTGTCAGTTGGGGGGGGGGAATGGGGGGGAAGAGGGGATTGTGAATGTGACAGAGAATAAAACTGAAGAAAAAGAAGGAAAAAAAAAATAAACACTAACCCTTATGAGTCCCATAAATTTACACCAGCTGTTACAGACTCAAATCAAATGTATGTTTTTATTCTATAACAACAATAAAAGCAGCTCACTACTCAAAACGGTAATTCTAGTTAGTAGCCAGGCTCAAACCCGTGACCTCTTGATTATAAGTCAGCAGCTCTTACCACTGCACTACCCACTTATTTACCCTATGCAACTCCAGCACCTCACACCGAGATAAACAAGATTTGAGCTAGAAGAACTTTTTGCCTGAGTTGACTTCAGCGGCTTGTGCTGATTGACACATTTGCAAAACAAGAGACGCTAATGGAGAGGTGCAAAGGAATTTAAGGTGGCCCAGGATTACAAGTTTTTTCATAGGCTTCAGGGATTCTAGCATTAAGGAACAGAAACACTTAAAAGTTGTTTTACTCAACATGAATTTTTGTACCAAGAATTTTACCATGGTAGAGAGCATTGTGGCACAGGGTTTATTGCTGCTTCCTTTAAAAGGAAAGGATTTGAATGCTAGTTCTCCTATATCCCAAAAATGATGTTCTGAAATTGATCTGATATTAATTATTGAGTGGGGATGTGAACTGCAAGTTTGCCTTGTGCTAGACTGGCACCCTCACCAGCTTCTAATGCTGCCTTGTGCCCAGTGTTACTAGAATAGGCACTGTCTTCCCATTATTCTAAATTGGATTAAGATGGTTCAGAAAACATGAATGGATGCGAATCTCTTATTTAAAAAACTTAATTTTAAGCCTAGCCATGGGCATCAGGCCATAAATTTAATTAAGATATACAGTATCTTATTTGGTGCAACAGGTAATGACTGACTTGACTCATCCTCGGGCAACAATATCCTATCAGAATATTATTATGCCAGCTGGATTTATATCAAATAAAAAGTATTTTTATCATAAAAACAACTCTCATGCTCATACTAAACTAAACATATTCAAAAGAACTTGAGAACAGATAAAAAGAAATTGAGGTCAAGTACACTATTGGGGTACAAGTCTTAGTATGTAAAAAGGATTAAATTCATCTTCTAAAACTCATTCATTTCATAAAGTGAACCATGAGGAGCTCAGCATGCTGCAACTTTTAGGTCTTCATCAAGTAAGGACTTGTATGAACAGAGTACAAGCATGTATACTTTACACACATATAAACTTGAAAACAGATAAAGATGATGTGAACCATGGCTAGAGGACACCATGGAAATTTATGTGCTGCTGAGAACACTATAAAATAGAAACTTCAATATGACAGAAAATGTATATTGTACCATGCCATTAAAAAAAAAATAATAATATATGTAAACCATGCTTTACTCCGTCACACTTCTGGTAAGTGAAGTGCAAACTGAGGTTTATTATTTAAGTCCCATGTGCAACTTGTGTTAGTATTTTAGTTATGCGTGTGAGACTTTGAATGTAGTCCACCACACAAAATCATTACAAAACATGAATCCATCCAATTAAACTCTGGCTGCACGTCTTCCTCAGTAATGTCCCAGTCTCCACCAGCAAAGACTTTTTAGACTCTAATAGGCACTTACATTTTGCTGAAGGAAAGGATAAGGTGGACAGTAAGTATGAATGCTGATACAATAGATCAAACACTACTATTAGGTTGTGTCCTTTGTAAAATACTGTGTGTCTGTTCAACAATAAGCAGTAAGTGCACACTGAAAGGTTCCAGTCTGCTAAGCACTCTGCTTTCTTTAATGATACTCTGGACCCATTATTCGGAATCAGGCGTAAGGAAACAGTAAGTGTGTCCCAAAAATCACACATACTATACATATAGGTTTTCCGTTGCAGTAAATGTATTTAAAAACCACTACTACAGACCGACAAAGTTAATTACCTACGATTCAAAATACTCTCTTCAGGAACTTCAAGGTTAATTTTGAGAAGTATGACCCGCACTCTTAGCAACAGTAAAGACATTAGTGCTAAAACTGTTATTGATTAAAGAATGTCTAAAATTGGCAGCATAAAGTCTATAAAATTAAAAAAGCACCTAACACATTTTGTTAATGATTGAACTTGTGCAGGCATTAATCATCCATTTCACAACAGAGATATAAATAAGACCATGAATGCTTGATTTTAATGTGAAATGACTCACTGCTGTACACAGATCACTTGCATTTTTCACCCATAAATTTAAAATATACATAAAAAACTAAATTTCACAATACAGTATAGAACACAGCACTTCTGTCTGCTTCTGGTATATGTATTTTTATTTGTTCACTGTGATGGATGTATGCCATTTAAAAACAAGTATAGTCAAATCAGAAGGAAGAATGACAGTAAAAGTATATATTTGCCAAATTACATTAATAATGAAGTCTACAAAGCACTTTTTAAGTCTTGATGAATCAGTAACATCTAAATATGAAATTAAACAAATGCATCACTAATAAATATTCAAGCCTTCAAAAGAATTGTGCAAATCCAGTTATAATGTCAAATAACAAGGCTTGGCACATTTTCCATATCACAACAGTACTATAAAATGTGTATTTAGACCAATGAGAAGTAATTGAGAAATGGAATTTAAATAAATAAGAACTTACTTAAGCATTGCAAGAAAAGCAGCTGGTTCAACATCTGGGATTCGAATTTCATCCTGGTCTTCTGCAAGCTCTCCATAGAACATAGCATGAAATACTGAGCTCCCAACTGCCAACACATACTGCAATACACAACATACACAAATTCCAAAAGTAAAGTAAAAGTAAACAGGATGCAGAATGAGACTAGGCGCCCTCCACACAGGTGTGGCAGAGCAGTTTTTTTATATTTTATTACCATGCCATTTTCTTTTTGGACATTTAGTTTTTTTTTCTACTAGAGACACTAGAAAAGTATTTACAGATCAATATGAACAGCGTGTAGAGAAGGACATGTGGGATTTGAGACTTCTTGCTTGTTAATTTTGCTCTTGGCCTCACCATTCTTTCAAATGGCACAACAGCAGAGTTTATTGATCAAATGTCCTGAGAGTAAAGGGGTGCACCATCATTTGGGACTTGAAACCTCAACAGACAGAATATATATAGATTTAAAGAATGATATGCAGCTTTATTTCATCCAGTACAACATGGCACAGATGTATATGTTTCACAATAGTATTCATTTCTTAAATGTAGTATAATGCAGTGAGTGAAGGTATTCATTGTTATTGTTATGTTGCAGTTGCAATGTACTAACCCTTCACATTTTTAAAAATAACCTTTTCACAAAAAACAAGGAAAAAAAAAAGTCAACACATGCATAAAGAACATACACTGTGGGGTAGTCATGACCGGCCACTTTAAATCTTTACATTTTGACTATTCAAACACTGAGATATCAAAGAAAAAAATCAAAAGAATGAGGTGAGAAAGAGAAAAAAAGCGTGAAAAATCAAGGCAGGCTGCGTGTAACACACATTGTAGAATTTTAGGAAAAATATTAGGCATGCACACACTTACTACACTGTGGTTTAACATTGCTGAGAGCTAAAATAGGAAATAGTGACCGTCAGAAATAGGCAATTTACATCCATGAGAGGGTGTGTGTGTATATGTGCCTTTAGAAGATTTATCATCATTTTTAGGTTCAATGTCTGCAATGCATCTGTTACTGCAGATACAAGTTTGAAATGCCTATCGCCCGGACTAGTATGACGTGGCTTAATGGATGAAACTCACACTACATCTCTAAAGAGGACTTTTACTTTTTAGTCTCTTAAGGAAGCATTTGAAGTAATGAAAAACCAACCAAAGCTTTGCAAATCAGGGGCAATTTCAGCTTTTGTACTTTGTAACTAGTCTAGTTGTCCTAGATTTCATTAAGTTACTTTTTAAAGGTTGTCAAGTTATCTCCCTAAATTACATCACTTGGTATTTTGTATAGGATTAATACAATCCAGGGTCCAGCTTTATCTAGTACTTGGATACCAAGACTATTAAGCATAAACCTTAAGCTAAGGAAAAAAAAATGTCCTGCATTTCTAAAATACAGCAAATTTGTTTTCACATCCAAGATTAAACTTGCCAAAATAAAACATGTTAAAAATTATCTGTACAAGAGCTACAAATAAATTACTTTACAGCTAATATTGTTAAAAATAAAACTACCATAACTTTCAGTTTAAATATTACAAAAGTATCATGTATTTTGTGAAATATCTTCACAAGTGATAGGGTAACTTATATTGTGATCAACAATATTTTACACATCACCCGTTTTAATTTAGGTAATAATTTTAGCTATAATTTATCATAAATTTGGCTTAAACTTGGGTCATGGGGTGATATATGAGTTTAAAGTTGGGAGAATAGATAACCTGAAACACAGTAGCGATCCATTTTTCCATCAGGTTGCGCATCTCTCAGCTGCACGTTTACGTTGTTCTCATCATATATACTACAGTATGTACAGTTTAAATTGCAAATATAATGGTAATCAACAACAAGTCTGTGCTGTCACACTGATCTAAACCTCGTAGACTTTAGCCATTGCAGACCTGCATAAGCACATCTCCTTTCATCACAGTTGAGTTGCATAGGTCTCTCATGAGAGAAGTACTGAAGTCTACTGGCAACCAGCCTACATCTATAACTCCCAAGATACCGCCACACGTCACCAAAACAGCATACTAACTGCCTCAAATAATATTTACTACTTTTGATATCAACTGTTACAATGTTGTCTTGTATGGTAAATGAGGAAGGCAGCTCAGTGTACAGATATCTATTTTTTCCACCAAAGGTCATGTCATTTTGTTCCAAACCAGCCCATTTCTTTAATCCTCGAAGGACCACATACAATTCATGGAGACAAAATGTAATTTGTATTATTTATTTCCCAGTTTAACAGACTGCTCAATAAAACAGCTAAGAGTACGTTATAATTTTAATATGTGCTATATATTTTTTAAATCGGTTATAATTGCCTGTTAAAATTGTTTATAAGCTAAATAACTGACTGAAACTTGTCTCAAATGAAAAGTGTTCATTTTGCTACACTTGCAAGATCTTGTTCTGAATCTACTTATGATTTTCAGGGTAAGTGGAAATATAATGCAGGGACACACAAATGCAATGTATACATTTTGTGTAAAGGATGATATTATGCAAAGAAAGGTAAAACAGCTTGATCCAAGACCATGTTTCTATATTGTACTGAAGGATTTGACCAGCAGTAGAGAGTCTATATGCAGAATGCTATCAGAAGATATAGTGCTGGTCTGTAATATATGCAGCAGAAAAGGTTATGTACTCTCTCTTGGAATGCTATTACTGGTGCAAAAACAGAGCAGCCACTCAGGCCCTTGCATAAGGCTTTGTGTTGCCAATTCTGAAAAAAAAAAAAAGAACTCCAATAGACTCTGTGCACCTGCTGTGGGAATGTAAAAGCTCTACCTTATTACAGCCTTTAAGGCATTTCAGACAAACAGAGAAAGCTAGGCTTCAATGTATCACAATATAATTTGTCATCAAATCTATTATAGAAACCATAGGTACTTTCATATGAAATGAAATAGAACATTGTTTAAAGCACCACAATATCACAGATCCAAAATCACTGAAATAAAAATGGCAGTGCATGTATTTACTCAATTCTAAATGCTATTATGCAAAACTACACTAAATAAGGTATATCCAATACATATTTTGGTGGAGATCACAATATTAGTTTAAAATAGGTTTCACCTTAAAACAATTATTTACCTACAGTATAGTGAAGTAAAAAAGATGCATGAATAAATTAAACACTCATTATTAACTAAAAACAGAATCCTCTATAAACATCTAGTAGGGGTTACACATCAAAGTTATCCGATAAACAACAATGAAGTACTATTTCGCAAAAGTCAGCACATTAAGAATTTTGTGACTTCAGAATGAAAGATCAAGTGTTGATGGTTCAAAGCAACAATATATACGTAGACAAACTGCTACATTCTCATGCCCCTACCATTTCACCTGCAGTACTTACTTTGTGTCCTGGCACCCGCTGTGTTGCACCAGCAGGACCCACCACAAAATGAACGTCTGCCATCAATTCATTGTTAAACATCACAGAGTTTCTGGAAATAAAGTCAAGCAAATACTGCATCAATACAGTGGCACAATATAACGAATATGTGCCTTAACTACATATAATTTCAAATTTGTTTTTAGCATTGTTTTTAAAATCACAAAAATGAAGGGGAACAGCAGCCTTAAGAAGTAGAATTTTTCCCCGTTAATCTGTGCACTCTATGAAGCAGCACTTAAAGAAAACCCATGGAGTTTCTTTAATATCAGTAGAAAGCAAAGACAAACAAAAATTGCATTTTATAACCATTCACTCATTTTCCAGACTTATTAGTCAACAGCAGAATCACAGGGAACTACAGCCCTTTTTTTTTTTTTTTTTTTTTTTTTGAGTATCGGACACAGAAGAATTCAAACCAACAGTTCATTATAGGGTACACTAACTCACACCAACTAAGGGACACCAATGAACCTAATGTGGAAAAAACATGGACGTTGTAAGAACATATAAACTTCACAATCACACTTCCATAGATAAGAGTTTGATAACCAATGATAGAAAGGAGCAGATTCTTTGCTCAGATGAAAAACTTAATACTTTAGAACAAAAGAACAACAGAGAATGCACCAACAGCACTCTTTCTCCCTTTATACTAGAAATAACAGTCCAAATGTATTTTCATTTCGGGAACCAATCCTATGCACCCAATTCGATAAAAGTAATGCTAAGTCTTGCATATCACTAAATAAAAAACCTATCTTAAAATGTCTAAAGCTTGTTGTCAAATTGAAAAATGAAGTGGGAACAATGCACAAAAGTGGTACAATGTTGCAATTCAAACTGGAGATGCTTTAACTGCCTCAGCAGAGTAGCAGACCACTGCATCACTGACAAAGTTGTACTCTCTTATTTTGTATAGTGAGAATACAGGTTATTCTTCCACCTGACATCACATCCTTAGCCCTCACACAATTCTGTTAATCACTGTCTGTAACCACATCAACTCTGTATTATGATGATAAAGTAATATCAGTTGCATAACATGAGAAAGAAGGATGAAAATGTCCTTTCTAGGTCTGTTACAGTTAGCACTGTGATCTAGGAGACATACACAATGTTTTAACATAAAATTACCACAGTGAAAAAGCACATGCACATGATGTTACTGTATTTCTCCTTGCAAACAGGTTCACACACATGTCAAAAAAAACTTCATGCAAATTTTGATAAAATGCCTGCAATATGCAGATGTATGAGGAGATTAATGTTACCATACTACACTTCAAAACCGATTAGGAGAAGAAAAGACATTTGCAAGGAAGCATCTACAGCTGTATGTTCAAAACTATTTTTTCATTTAGGAAGACAAATACCAATACTCACAATAGTGACACTTTATAAACTCATGCAAGCATGTGGGAATGAAAAAAATACATTTTAAAGCACTGAAGGATTTATTATTGGCCACTTACCTTTCTCTGATGGTGGGATAAAGTCCCTGCCAGTTAGTCGATTGAATAGTATTGTTGTTGTTCAGATTCTGCTGCTGGTATTGCTGGACAGAGGTAGCATTAACAGTTTTTTTAGTGGGAAAAATATCAGCAGCCATCTTCTTCTTCTTCTTAGTTTTCAAGGTGATTATTTCATAACAGACAGGAGGAAGTTTTGAGTTTGTAGGGCTCCCCTTTTTAGGACCTTTCTTGGATCTTATCTTCACAGACTCTGGAAGCATCAAAAAGAAAGTCAGACATTTCATGTTCTTTCCTTTAGCATCTACCATGAGTGTGTTTGTCTGCTCCGCTTGGCAGTTGGAAGTCCAAAGGCCAACCACTCCACAATCCCAAGTGAACAAGAAATAAAGCAGCTAAAGATGAAAAAGCATTAAGTTTTCTTGCTCCTTCCAATCAGGCTAAATTGACCTTTTCTCTTAGGTAGGGTAGAGCAAAGCAATAAAGCAAGTGCCTCTTAGGTTTGATCTATTGCTTGACAGATTGTAGCACTCTCCATCATTGAAAGTTAACAGGTCGATTGCTTATTACAGTGCCTGGGTGCAGACGCCCTACAGAGCTACTTGCTATATATAGAGATTTTGCTAGAGATCCCGGCTTCTCTCTGCTGACTTGTTTTGCTGACTAGCAGACTTGAATGGGAGTGCAGAAATTGTAACCCTGCAGATGGAGTCAGGCAGCCAGACTGTAAGCCAATAGCTTTATCCAGCGTGCATGATTGGACCCAGATGCACAGTGGCACCTACTCCAATATGCAAACCTCTCCAATTAAAGAGGCAGCAACATACTCTGCAATCTCAGTTGCTCAACTAACAACCTGCCTTTATATACAGAAAACAAATACATTAAAGAGCAGTAAAATGTAAAATTATAGCTCTCAAATGGGAAAAAATGCACATGTATATATTTTTGGTTAAAAGTACATCTTTGAATCCACCTGATCTACACTGTTGGATGCGGCTCTCTTCGGTTTTAACCAGAAACACGGAGCTGTGTTGGGGGAAGGGGGGTATTGAAAATAAATTCCCACCAGTCGGAGGTAAACAAATGATCTGACAGTGGGCTCTCCTGTGCACAGCAGCTGCAATGATACTGCATAACCAGTCAGCATGATTATAAGACAAATCCAGTTGTTAGACATGTCTATAATATACAGCTCACAGGCACACACAAAGCTTTAAAAGGTTTTCTTAGAGAAATAAAGCTCAAGATAAAAATCTACCCTCACACATACATACATACATACATAAATATATATAAAAGCATTATGCATTTGCTAGTTCCTTGTCATTTCAGCAGTCACTCGGGGAAAAGAAACACACCAGCGCTGCAAAAATGAAGCCAGCTATATGTACAAGCTGTTCAGAGGAGGGACCTAGATCAAAATTAGAATATGCTTGACAGCTCTTATGACACCTTAAACCTTGACAAACCAAAATCTACTCATCAGAAATGCAACAAAATAAATAAATCAAGATATCAACTGCATGCACAACACACCTGGGAAAACATGCTGAAAAACCCCAAAGGGCTCACTGTGCACAAAATACACTCCTATAGCAAGGCAGCTTGAAACACACTCTCAGATCAACAAGGCCTTGCAAGGCCAAGGTTACTTAGTGTTGAAGCCAGGCTCCTGTGGCCTGGCGCCTAGAAGCACACTTTTTTTTTTTTTTTTTTTTTTAACCCACCCCCAGAAATGTCCTCAATGACATCAACATTTATTGTATAATAGATGGATGTCTGTAGCTGGCTGGATAATCAAGGCATAGAATCCACTTGTTTCTTTACAGAAGGCAACACATTTTGTCATGGATCAAGAGAAAAAAAAATTAAAAAGATCAGATCAGAATAATTTTATATAGCACCTTACATTACAAGCACTTTTATCAAGTGCTTTCCAGAGCAAATTACAAGTAATACTCTGTTACAAGTGCGTGCCAGGGACCTAAAAAATATTTTGCTGTAATGAAAATTTCGTAGTAATAAGATTCTGTATTTGTTGCTATAGTGCTTTCTTTAACTTGCGTTCAGGCGTTTGCAATCATTTCAATAGCTTCTTTCACGTTAATTTTCTTCTCCTTCTGTCTACAAGTTATGCTGACGAGAATTTTTCTCAGCATTTCCTTGTGATAATACACTTTCAGGATGTGAATGATGCCCAAATCCAAAGGCTGAAGCACTGCCATAAAATTGGGTGGGAGGAATTCAAGGCGAACATTATCTAAATGTGGAAGCATGCTGTGGACAGCACAGTTATCAATCAGAAGCAGAATCTTCCTTTTCTTCTTAATATTGTGAGTTTTCTGAACTCTTTTGAAACCCCCAGAAAGCACCACCCAAAGGGACGACACAACAAAGTGTGTCCCGAAGCGCGATTGCCATGTCTGTGGAAGACTGCTTGTCCGTTGCTGAGGCAGGGCAAACACAGGCTCACAGCGCTGCAGCTGAGCGCCGCAGAAGCAAATCCATTTTCCTATACACAGACATCAATCATGCAGGGTTGTGGCCAGGTTAGTGGGCCAAGTAATCCTGTTCCCTGCATTTACAATGTTCCTTGCATCACCCATTGAGATCTTTTGGAGTTGCTTCGGCGGCGAGCCGCAGTCAGCGCTGTGAGCCTGCAGTTGCCCCAGCAACAGATAAACAGCTTTCCACAGATGTGATGACCGCACTTTGGGGTGCTCTTTGGCATGTCATCCCATCGGGGGAGTTCCAAAGAGTTTAGAAACCACACAACAGTGACTTTGCTTTTTCTTAAATGAGTGGCGCTCTAATAGGAATGTTTCTTGAACGAGCATCACTGAACCACATAAAAGCTGTCTTTTCAACATCTTGAAATGCAGCAGTTCACATATGTTTGCGCTGAGGCCCAAAGTTTGCAACCCGAGATTTTTCTTGTTTTTTTGCTAAGTCTTTTAAGAAAGTTGACAGTGTCAATGGCGAAATTCTGAATTCACTGGCAATGTCTTTTTAAATTTGTACCAGAATCGAACGCTGCAAAAATTTCACGTTTTTTTTCGATTGTAAATTGTTGTCGTTTTTCGTGTCTGCCATTTCTATACGAGTATGACAATGAGTTAAATTCCAATGGATGTTTTTCAAATGTTGACGAGCAGTAAGCAAAAGGTATCACTGAAAACCACAGAAAACAAACACAGCAAAAAGACAATACGAGGAAAGTTCTAAGATAGAAAAAATTTACAATGTTTCTGTTTGGGGATCATTGTGCACAACTGATTTGTGACTAGTGCTGGGTGGTATTACCAAAATTCTATATCAAGGTATTTTTCAAAATTATACCGGTTCCATGGTATTGGGACAGTATTTTTTTTCCCCATGCATTAGTGGATGTTAACCACATTTTCCACTGCAATTACAGTGATCCCTCGCTATATCGTGCTTCGCCTTTCGCGGCTTCACTCCATCGCGGATTTTATATGTAAGCATATTTAAATATATATCGCAGATTTTTCGCTGCTTCGCGGGTTTCTGCGGACAATGGGTCTTTTAATTTCTGGTACATGCTTCCTCAGTTGGTTTGCCCAGTTGATTTCATACAAGGGACGCTATTGGCAGATGGCTGAGAAGCTAACCAGCTTACTTTCTCTCTCTCTCTCTCTCTCTTACGCTGACGTAGGGGGGTGTGAGCAGGGGGGCTGTGTGCAGCTGCTTCCTGAAGGACATGCTGCACTGTGCTTCGCATACTTAAAAGCTCAAAGGGCACATATTGATTTTTGACTTTGTTTTTCTGTGGCTCTCTCTCTCTCTCTTCCTGCTCCTGACAGAGGGGGTGTGAGCTGCCGCCTTCAACAGCTTTGTACCGGCGGTGCTTCGCATACTTAAAAGCCAAAAAGCCCTATTGATTTTTTTTTTGACTGCTTGCTTTGCACTCCTTTGAAAAGGAAGATATGTTTGCATTCTTTTAATTGTGAGACAGAACTGTCATCTCTGTCTTGTCATGGAGCACAGTTTAAACTTTTGAAAAAGAGACAAATGTTTGTTTGCAGTGTTTGAATAACGTTCCTGTCTCTCTACAACCTCCTGTGTTTCTGCGCAAATCTGTGACCCAAGCATGACATTCTAAAAATAACCATATAAACATATGGTTTGTACTTCGCGGATTTTCCTATTTCGCGGGTGGCTCTGGAACGCAACCCCCGCGATGGAGGAGGGATTACTGTACTGGCTAAGAATAACCTATTCCACTGTCATGAGAATTGTACATTGTACAAAAAAACATTTTAATATGCACACAAGTATTAATACAGGTTTGCATGGCCCCATAAAGTGATAGTTTTCAAGGGGGAGGCAACAGTAAAGAGAAGGAATCACATTGTATGACAGATGCAGTCAAAATATAGACCATTTTTATATAAAGAACAAAATTTGCAAAACAACTTTAACTAAAATTTTGACAACATATTTTCAACCAAAAAGAGGCATTTAGACTTAGTAAAATATCCAGAGGTGCTTGTCAAAAGTTGTATTGCACTGAACATGTCTTAGAAAAGGAATAAATAGTAAATATTTTTTGTAAACCAACTACACTAATAAACTACTAAACTAATAAATAATAATAAAATAAATAGTGCAAATTCCAGTAATAATACTATTACTTCAAAGACTTCAAGCCCAGATGCATTACACAGTATTCATCAAAAAAAAAATAAAAGAAAACAAGTGCAACTTGGTGATGACATCTTTACCAACTGAACCATCATTAAGGCAAACTGCATTAATATGGACCTTGAACTTTAAACTGAACTTTTAAAAAAAAGTCTTCGTTATACATGTTTAATTATGCCATCCATTCAGGGTTGCGCCCATCCAAGCAAGCATTGTGTGCAAGGCAGGAGGAAATCCTGAATGTGGCGCCAGCACATCGAATACAAGCAATGCATACACTAGCAGGGTTAATATAGCATAACAAAACCCACCATCCTACATGACTTGTAAAGGAAACTGAAGCACGCCGAGTAAACCCACCAGAAAAACATGCAAATTCAAAGCAGAGAACACCCGGGACCCCAGCAATGCAACCTCCACGCCACCGTGCCCCCACATGATTAATACATGCTTTAATGCATTTCATTATGAAAATTATATCATGTATTTATCTTAGAATTCTAAAATGTTCAGGGAGCAGGAATATCATGAAATTAATGTATTCTGTGTGCTATCTGCGCCTCCTCTTAGTGCAAGAGGAAGTCAGTTTAACACTAGAATTACCAGAGCCTACGAAAAAAACTCGTCGATCCAGCCCACCTTAAATCGCTTCTTAAAACCATTCTCACCTCTCCGCCAGCATCTTTTGTCATCTAAATGTACTGATAAAGACATGCTGCAAGCAGCCAGCTATTCCATCCCCCCCACCGACTTAGAACGTACACGAACTTCTCCCAGCTCATGCCTTGATTGATTATCTGGGAGTGAAGTGGAGTTTTAGTGTGGAAATAATAAATCGTTATTTGGAACACACGCATTTCATGTGTGTTGCGTTTCTACAGTAATCTGTGTAAACATTTTTAAAACAGAAACGTTTTTTATATTCTAGTAGCAAATGACAAAATGTAGGCATAAACTATATAATGAATGAAGCCTGAAGTCCAAACATCAAAGAAACACTTTCACAAAAGGTACAAAAAAAAAAAAAAAAAAAAAAAAAAAAAGCCGCCTTAGTGTGTGATATTGACACTCGTTTACTATGACTGCTGCTGTGGCACAACAGTATCAGTTGCTGACTGGCAATCAGAAGGTCATGAGTTCGATCCTGCATGATTCCCTTTTGAGAAGTGAAGCGTTCTTATTTTTAGTATTTTAGAATAAAAAGATACATTTGATTTCAGTCTGTAACAGCTGGTGTAATTTATGATATTTGCAAAGGTTAGCTTTTTTTTTTTTTTTTTTTAATTCACTTTTCATTCTCTGTTGTGTTCAGGATCCTTCCCTACCACCCCCTCCCCCAAACTGACACTGCTGTTTTCACATAAAGACGCGCTATAGCTCTGCAGTGTATCACAATACATACAACCACGTTTTTTTTTTCCCCCCACAATCTTGCCAGTCTCCACATGTTGCTGTATGCTGTTTCTTTTGTACTCCAGGACATGCAGAGGAAAGCATAGTAAAGAGTAGTAACTTCAGCGCTATATGCAATCATCAGACACTCCCCATCTGACACTGCTGTCTTCACATAAAGACACGCTATAGCTTTGCAGTGTACGTGTGACTGCATTGTCGTACCAATGCTTATGAACTGAAGTGTCTGCATGCACTTTTCGTGGCATTACACGTGTATTTTTTGAGCATGCCCATATAGCTCAAACACAGGAACATATGTTGATATAAAAGTATAACAAAACAAGTACACTTTTATTCAAGACTATAACCGAAGAAAAAAGAAAGCAAGTTACAGTAGGCGGTTGATATGACAGCTTGCGTGGTGCAATGCTAAGAAGTGCTGATTTCCATTCCGTGCTATATAACTGTTAACTGTTAACATTCGAATCTGATGATTGCATATAGTGCGTCTTATTCAGGGTGCGCAAGAACATGCTGGTGGCCAGTTGCTGCATGCTACAACGCACATTTAAAAAAAAAAGACAAATATATGTGATGTTTTGAAGAAATCATTTTATGACGCGAATAGTACCAATCAGAAAACATCGTTGAAGTAATGCAATATTATTTGAAAACGAACAGCGTCAGGTTGGGTGTGAAGTTATACTGGCGCTGTTCGAGTCAGATCAGAAGCTGAATAAGCTGAACAAGCTCCTGTTCTGACTCTAAGTAAAAACCATGAATTAATCAACAGAAATAACCGCGATCGACATTTTAAACTTAACGATTTACAGTGCATAATAATTTATACATTTTATGTCCGTTTGAGGAAAAAAAAAAAACTCTCTCTCCAAAGCTGGGAATCGAATTTGCGTCTCTGTAGCACGGGAGGGTTGCTGTGCTCCAAGTCAGCAAATCTTAGCGTTAAGCCACGGAAAGTGTTGTAGCATCCTTAAACCTTTTGTGAAAGTGTTTATTTGATGTTTGAACTTCAGGCTTCACACATTCTATAGTTTATGCCTACATTTTGTAACATTTATTACTAAAATATGAAAAAGTTTCTGTTTTAGCAATGTGTTTACACAGATTATTCCAAATAACGATCTATTATTTCCATTCTAAAACTCCAGCAGTTCAGTCACTCCCAGATAATCAAACAAGGCATGAGCTGGGAAAACTTAGTGAACGCTCTGCGACGATGGAATAGCCGGCTACTTGCTGCTCATCTTAATCGGCACATTTAGAAGACAAAAGAGAGGTGAGAACGGTTTTAAGGTGGGCAGGATCTATGAGTTTTTTCTTAGACTCTGGTAATTCTAGTGTTAAGAAGCACATAGCGATTAACATGGCTCCGGGAACACAGCACAAAGCATTTCATGTGCTACATAACTTATGACGGGGTTTGAGAAAATCTAGTAAATTAAATATTCATTTTAAGATGAAGTTTAGTTTACCGTGTTCTACTTTAATAACAAATTACAAGAATAAAGTCAACATGTCGACTTTAATCTTGACAAACGGCGAGAATAAAGCAGAATTGTCAACTTTATTCTCGTCATAAGCGTCGAGATTAAAGTGGAAATGTCAAGAATAATGTATGCTTGCTTAGCGGTGTAGCAGTGAAAAAGGTCCCCCCCTTAAACAGTTTCCTGCTGCGCCACGTTCCGAACGTTGTTTAGGCAATTTAAACTGGTGTTGCAGTACAAGAAAAATCCATATCATAACAAAAATAAAAAACAGTTTTCGGTATGAACCGGTATACCGCCCAGCACTAGCTGTGACCACAGAACTAACTGCTCTGTGGATAATTCATTCAGACATTTCAAGGTCTTTTGGGCACTTAACTGTAATGAAACTATCCGCTGAATGTATTTTGTAGTAACGAGATTTTGTATAAACTGTCATAGGGGGAACCTGTTGAGACCATAAAAATAATTTGTTGTAATGAAAATTTTTTGTAACAGAATTTTACCTGTATTACAAATAAATAACATACTGAGGGAAAATTGCACAGTGGTTAACCCTGCTGCCACACAGCTCCAACAGACTGGGTTTAAGTACCCAGCCTGAGCACTGTATGGAATTTACACGTTTTCCCTTTGTGTATGTAAGTTGCTGAAAGATAACTTTATTAATCCCAAGGGGAAATTCACATACTCCAGCAGCAGCATGCTGATACCAAAAAAAAAAAAAAAAACAGTATTAAATTAAACAGTAATAAAAAATGTAGGTAAAAACAGACAATAACTTTGAATAATGTTAACGTATCCCCCCCCCCCCCCCGGTGGAATTGAAGAGTTGCATAGTGTGGGGGAGGAACGATCTCCTCAGTCTGTCAGTGGAGCAGGACAGTGACAGCAGTCTGTCGCTGAAGCTGCTCCTCTGTCTGGAGATGACACTGTTTAGTGGATGCAGTGGATTCTTCATAATTGATAGGAGCCTGCTGAGTGCCCGTCGCTCTGCCACGAATGTCAAACTGTCCAGCTCCATGCCTACAATAGAGCCTGCCTTCCTCACCAGTTTGTCCAGGCGTGAAGCGTCGTCCTTTATGCTGCCTCCCCAGCACACCACTGCGTAGAAGAGGGCACTCGCCACAACCGTCTGATAGAACATCTGCAGCATCTTATTGCAGATGTTTAAGGACACCAGTCTTCTAAGGAAATATAGCCGGTTCTGTCCTCTCTTGCACAGAGAATCAGTATTGGCAGTCCAGTCCAATTTATCATCCAGCTGCACTCCCAGGTATTTATAGGTCTGTACCCTCTGCACACAGTCACCTCTGATGATCACGGGGTCCAGGAGGGGGCTGGGCCTCCTAAAATCCACCACCAGCTCCTTGGTTTTGCTGGTGTTCAGGTGTAGGTGGTTTGAGTCGCACCATTTAACCAAGTCCTTGAGGTTCCTATACTCCTCCTCCTGCCCACTCCTGATGCAGCCCACGATAGCAGTGTCGTCAGCAAACTTTTGCACGTGGCAAGACTCCGAGTTGTATTGGAAGTCCGATGTATATAGGCTGAACAGGACCGGAGAAAGTACAGTCTCCTGCGGCGCTCCTGTGTTGCTGACCACAATGTCAGACCTGCAGTTCCCAATACGCACATACTAAGGTCTGTTTGTAAGATAGTCCATGATCCATGCCACTAGATATGAATCTACTCCCATCTCTGTCAGCTTGTCACTAAGGAGCAGAGGTTGGATGGTGTTGAAGGCGCTAGAGAAGTCTTTGCCAGGTATTGACTGTCCTCTCACATTCTACATAGAAACACGATTGGTAGCTTCAACTGGGATAGCTAAAAGATTGGTGGAAATAGCACTGTAATTTTTTTAGACATACTGTATAAGAAAGGCACTATGAAATTTAGATTCAGATGGTTTCCTTACATTCAGCAGTTTTACACTCTTTTACAGTGATGCCGACATTTTCATAGCTAATTCCTCTCCTCAGCATGCATAAGTTCATATATTATATCTTACAATTCACTTCATGCTAAACAAAGACTAAATGACAAAGACATCCAGGTTAAGGTGGATTAGCAATGCATGTGTGGGTGTGTACACTCTGCGATGGGACGGTGTCCTGTCCAGGAATTGTTCCGATGTGCACCAGATACTTCCTGGGTCTGCTTTCCTCACCACTCTGGTCCAGAGAAGCAGACACAGAAGATAGAACGATGGACAGACCTTTGAAAAGGCTGTCAACCTTTAACATTCAGACAAAATTTGACAGTAATTCTCTACATTTGTCTCATTAAAAAAATGCATGAAACGGGTGTGACATGTTTTAGATGGTAAAGAATACAATGCATAGGCAAAAATGACAGTACACCCAGCAATTGTTATTCTGATTTGTCACAATGCCTATAGCAAAAGACCACAATTACAAAAATTAGTAACACCAAGTACAGAAATCTCAAAATTCAACAAAATAGGCTCCTTTTCATTTTTAAATAATCATCAGGCTGATGAAATCGTTGGTTTGTGAAGACAAAATTCTATTTTGTTTTAAAGCAAAAAAAGGTGTACTTTTTACTATTTTAACAATTATGTCCCTAAGTTGTTAAGGAATTAAGGAATTCAAGACCCTGAACAACCTAATTTTAAACCTTTTAAAACACTAAAATTACAAAGTTCTTTGCTGCATGTACCTTCATATTGTACTGTATGTTTGCAAAGCATCCAGAGAAGTAAAATTGTGCCTTCAATGTCTGAATCTGCAAAGAATTCACAGTCAGATGTTTTTCTCCAAAACTCATTTTAGACATGGGATCTAACTGTAAAAGGGTTAATAAGGTGTCACGACTGAAACAAGCCATACTGGATAGGCAGGTTGAGAAAATAAATGAACTGATGTCTCAACTTTCAAGTAGTCATACAAAATATAAACTTAATTACTGCGTAAGAAAGAAAAGGACTCTAATTCACAAACTGGTTTATGGTGAACTATCTATGAGGAATGCTTTGATGTTTCCATGGGCCGTAGGTTGAGAATATAAACATTAAACCATATGCAACATCATACAGATAAACATAAGTTCAATTAAATTGTCTTGAAACATGACTATTGCTAAGTTTTATGGTCACAAACTAGGCCCTTGGAACAAAGCTGTTCATTAATTTGCTACATTTATAAACAGGCTTTACTGCACTTTAATAAGAGCTGCCATCAGCATCATAAATTTAAGATTTTTATTTTTATAATACTCTTACCCAGATAGCACTTTCATTAGGCAACTGTGCAATAATTAGTCTACTACCCAGATGAGAGCCTATTAGAAGTTTAATATTATTCAACACAGGCAAGCACAGTTCTGATTCTTAAGGAAAAATTGCACTGATCTTCCGTCTCGAAGGAAGTACAGTGTAAATTATTGCTATGCTGCATTTACTGAGGAATATCTAATCTTACTTTGCTTCAAAAATAGTACAGTGAAAATAGGCTCAGTCAAAGGCAATATTTATTATTACTTCTAAAAATGTTCCCAGTGTACAACAAATCACATAACTGAAGTCATCAGTTAAGTGAAGGTTTGACTGCAATAAAACATGAACGTGCATTACAGAGAGAAAACATGCTTATGGATTATTTCTTGATAGTTCAATTACTCTAGTTCTTATCAGAAATAACTAGAGTAACAATACAAGGTTTTGTTTTTTTTCTTTAATGAAAACTCTTTTAAAACAAGATGGGCTATCACTGTGCCACAATGGAATGTCAGTAAAACATTCCCAAGTTATTCTATTAGATTTTTTTTTTTATATCAGCCTCTCTCATCAAAATAATGTTTCATATATTTCTCTATATCTCTATTATCTCTGGGCGGTATTCCGGTTCATACAAAAAACAGTTTTTTATTTTTGTTATGATATGGATTTTTCTTATACCGCAACACCGGTTTAAATAGCCTAAACAACGTTCGGAATGTGGCGCAGAGGGAATGTTTAAGGGGGGACCTTTTTCACTGCAGCACCGCTAAACACACATGCAACAGAGTACATGTGTGAGTGGAGGTATTGAACAGTGAAAATGGACAGAGAACATTCTGAAACTGAAGCTGTAGCAGAAAATAAAGTTGAACATGATGACACAGAAGAACTTTTGCAGAAAAAGGGAGCCGTGTCCGTTGTCTGGAGATACTTTGGTTTTAAAAGGGCGGATGTGGACCATTATGTTCAAATGTGTGAATACTGTTTCTATACTACTGGATAATAGTGCAAGCCAAGTTGTACTTGTTTTATTTTATTTTTTTTCCCCCAATACTGTGTAATGTACCAGGGTACTGTGTAATAGTGTGACGACATGTTGAATTTATTCTCGACATTTCCACTTTAATCTCAATGCTTATAACATGTTGACGTTATTCTCGTAATTTGTCATTAAAGTAGAACATTGTACAGTAAACTAAACATATTAAAATGAATAATTTACTTTACTAAATTTTCTCAAACCCGTCATAAGTTATGTAGCACATTAAATGCTTTGTGTTAAGTGTTCCCCAAGCCATGTTAATCACTATGTGCTTCTTAATCTGACTTCCTCTTGCACTAAGAGGAGGCGCAGACAGCGATCACCACACAGAATACATTAATTTCATAATATTCCTGCTCCATGAACATTTAGAATATTAAGATAAATACTTTATCATTTTCATGATGAAATGCATGTAAAGCATGTATTAATAATGTGGGAGCACAGTGGCGTGGAGGGTGCACTGCTGCGTCGCAGCAAGGGGGTCCCGGGTGTTCCCTGATTTGAATTGTTTTTCTGGTGGGTTTACTCGTCTCAGTTGGTTCAGTTTTTTTCAAAGTCATGTAGGATGTGGGGTTTTGTTATGCTATATTGACCCTGCTAGTGTATGTATTGCTTGTATTCACTCTGCAATGTGCTGGCGCCCTGTTCAGGATTTGCTCCTGCCTCGCACACAGTGCTTGCTGGGATGGGTGCAACCCTAAATGGATGGCATATTTAAACATGTATAACGAAGATTTTTTTAAAGTTCTGAACACTCCGTAGTCTAAGTTTATAACTAGTTTTAATTTCACAAAGACGTTTATCATGTGGTGATTGGTTAGGTGGAGAAAGAAAAAAGAAGGATAAGTACTGGGGGTTTGGTACGTAAGAGAGACGGAACACATGCAATAAAGAAAGCCCGCTCTGAAGAACATCCATTGAATTCTGTGTTCGTGTCTCTGACCACCAGATCACAAACCCAATACTTACACAATATTTAAGTTAAACCTTTGAGATACCCATTCAAATATCCAGTTTTTTGGAGCCTCATCACACCTGCCATAAAGTTCTCTACACTGAATGTACACCTGGGGACCACTTACTGCAAGGGAGCAGCACTACCATGCATGTTTAATACCTGTTTTAATGCATTTCATCATGAAAATTTATCTTAGCATTCTACATTTTCAGAGAGCAGGAATATCATGAAGTGAATGTATTCTGTGCGGCGATCGCTGCCTGCGCCTCCTCTTAGTGCAAGAGGAAGTCATTTTAAGAAGCACGAAGCGATTAACAACTGGGTTGGGGAACACAACACAAAGCATTTAATGTGCTACATTAACTTATGACGGGGTTTGAGAAAATCTAGTAAATTAAACATTGATTTTAGGATGAAGTTTAGTTTATTTTGTCATTAAAGTAGAATGTCGTAAACTATGAGAATAAAGTAGAAATGTCGACTTTAATCTCGATATAAGCATCGATATTAAACTGGAAATGTCAAAAATAGTTTTTTTTTTTCCTTCACCATGGCCCTAATACGCTTCCGTAGGGCTATACTACAAATAACATTATAAATGCAAGTTGCAGTTTTATTATTTATGTATATAGCTTAGCTTGAAGCAACGTTCATATTAAAGCAGTTTGCCTTAATGATGGTTCAGTTGGTAAAGATGTCATCACCAAGTTGCACTTGTTTTATTTTATTTTAAATTTGGTGAATACTGTGTAACGTACCTGAGCTTGAAGTCTTGGAAGTAACTGTATTACTGGAAGTTGCACTATTATTAATTTTAATATTATTTATAAGTTTAAATATTATGCAGTTTAATGATGGTAAAGTTGTTTAAAAAGTCATTTTAACGTGTCAGTGAACAGAGGTTATTAACATTAAAAAAGTGTAGTTGGTTTACAAAAAATATTTACTATTTATTCCTTTTCTAAGACATGTTCAGTGCAATACAACTTTTGACAAGCACCTCTGGATATTTTACTACTGTATGAAAATGTTAAAGACACATACAGTGCCACCCCACTGCCTGCACTTGGGAAAGCAGATCATAACCTGGTTCTGCTTCAGCCTCACTACAAACAGTGAGGGAGCTACCTACAACCACACGCTCATTCAGGAAGTGGTCCCCTGAGGCAGAGCAGGCTCAGAGACTGATTTGGAACTACAGACTGGGATATCCTGCAGGGATCATATAGTGAGAACATTTGAGGAGGTTGTTGACTGCACTACTGACTACATCAATTTCTGTATTGAATTGTAGTTCCAGTAAGAACAGTACACTGCTATACTAACAACAAGCCATGGATTACAAGTGACATCAAGGGCCTTTTGAACCAGAAGAAAAGGGCTTTTTAAAGTCGGTGATCAGCATGGGCTCAAGTACATGCAGAAGGAACTCCGAGTCCAGCTCAGGGCGGCGAAGGAGCAGTAGAGGAGAAAGCTGGAGCAGAAGTTGCAGAATAACAGCATGAAGGAAGTGTGCGATGGGATGAAGATCATCACTGGCTGCAGCTCGAAGCGGGGTGCCACCATCAAGAGTGACATGGAGAGAGCAAACCTGATGAACAACTTCTTTAACAGGTTTGACCACCCTAACCCACTCTCTCTCCTATGCTAGTATCAGTACTCCGAGGTGAGTTTCCCCCCACCCACAATTACAGCAGCCCAGGTAAGCAGAGAGCGGAGGAGACTTCGTGCCAGCAAAGCAGTGGGTCCAGATGGAGTATCGCCATGACTGCTGAAGGCCTGTGCGTTGCAGCTGGGGAGTCCTCTACAGCGCATCTTCAACCTGAGCCTGGAACAGGGGAGAGTCCCGAGGCTTTGGAAAACATCTTGCATCACCCCAGTCCAAAAGGTATCACGTCCTAGTGAGCTGAATGACTTCCGGCCTGTCGCTCTGACATCACATGTGATAAAGACCATGGAGCGGCTGCTGCTTCACCACCTGAGGCCACAGGTCTGCCACGCCCTCGACCCTAAGCAGTTCGCATACCAGAAGAAGGTGGGAGCGGAGGATGCCATCTTCTATATGTTACACCGATCCCTCTCCCACTTGGAGAGGCAGTGGTGCTGTAAGAATTATGTTTATGGACTTCTCTAGCGCCTTCAACACCATCCAACCTCTGCTCCTTAGGAACAACGTGACAGAGATGGGAGTAGATTCATACCTGGTGGCATGGATTGTGGACTATCTTACAGACAGACCTCAGTATGTGCATCTCTGGAACTGCAGGTCTGACATTGTGGTCAGCAACACAGGCGCGCTGCAGGGAAATGTACTTTCTCCAGTCCCGTTCAGCCTGTATACATCAGACTTCCAATACAACTCGGAGTCCTGCCACATGCAAAAGTTTGCTGACGACACTGCTATCGTGGGCTGCATCAGGAGTGGGCAGGAGGAGGAGTATAGGAACCTGATCAAGGACTTTTTTTAAATGGTGCGACTCAAAACACCTACACCTGAACACCAGCAAAACCAAAGAGTTGGTGGTGGGTTTTAGGAGGCCCAGGCCCCTCATGGATCCCGTGATCATCAGAGATGACTGTGTGCAGAGGGTGCAGACTTATAAATACAGTGCAGGTGGATGATAAATTGGACTGAACTGCCAATACTGATGCTCTGTGCAAGAGAGGACAGAGACGACTATACTTCCTTAGAAGGCTGGCATCCTTCAACATCTGCAATAAGATGCTGCATATGTTCTATCAGATGGTTGCGGCGAGTGCCCTCTTCTACACGGTGGTGTGCCGGGGTTGGCAGCATAAAGAAGGACGCCACACACCTGGACAAACTGGTGAGGAAGGCAGGCTCTATTGTAGGCATGGAGCTGGACAGTTTGACATCTGTGGCAGAGTAACAGGCACTGAGCAGGCTCCTGTCAATCATGGGGAATCCACTGCATCCACTAAACAGTATCATCTCCAAACAGAGGAGCAGCTTCAGCAACAGACTGCTGTCAATGTCCTGCTCCACTGACAGACTGAGGAGATCGTTCCTCCCCCACACTATGCAACTCTTCAATTCTACCTGGTAAACATTAACATTATAAAAAGTTATTGTCTGTTTTACCTGCATTGTTATCACTCTTTAATATTGTTTTTTTTTGTTTTTTTTTTAAATCAGTATGCTGCTGCTGGAGTATGTGAATTTCCCCTTGGGATTAATAAAGTATCTATCTATTTAAATGCCTCTTTGGATGGCTGAAAATATGTTGTCAAAATTTTAGTTTAAGTTGTTTGCAAACTTTGTTCAATAAAAAGGGCTCTACATTTTGACTGCATCTGTCATGCAATGTGATTCCTTCTCTTTATTAGTGCCACCCCCTTGAAAACTATCACTTTATGTGGCCATGCAAATCTGTATTAATACTTGTGTACACATTAAAATGTTTTTTTGTACAATGTACAATTCTCATTACAGTGGAATAGGTTATTCTTAGCCAGTAATTGCAGTGGAAAATGTGGTTAACATCCACTCATGCATTTTGAAAAATACCGTGATATAGAATTTTGGTCATACCGCCCAGTACTAATATCCATGCAAGCATAGTTGTTTAAATAAAATGGCATGAATATCAGGAGAGAAATTAAGAAACATTTCCACCGACATAAAATACCACTAAATCAACTTCTTTCGGCTGCTCCCGTTAGGGGTCGCCACAGCGGATAATCTTCTTCCACACCTTTCTATCCTCTGCATCCACTAAATCTACAAAACCTAAATATGCTAAACTGAAACACAAAAAATAAAAAAATAAAAGATAGCCCGTCTACCTGACTAAAAAGCCAAGTACTCTCATTGAGTTGATGCATCCATAACTGCAAATGCACATTGCTCCCTCCAACAATTCACTCGACTATTCAACCAACCTGGAGTATAAGCTTGGAAGAGGGAGTCAGCTCTAAAGGTAAATGGGATCACACTCCATTTCTTGTTACAACTATGCCAACCTTGCTGTCCCAGACATCAATTTCCAGACACGGCTCCTTCATACTACTATTTATTAGATAGAAGAGTCCTTCATTACCCATGTCACTTATGATTTAGGGATGCCCTGGCTTTTCAGTACTGTTGATTACAGTTTCCAGCATTCAGGTCTATCAATCAGTTTTACATAGTGTCTTTTATCAAGAATACCATGCTAAACCACAATAAAACTATGAAAGAACTTATCAGTGATGCCCCATACTGACTGGTTAAGTGGTCTGTCAGTAAACAATTTAAGAAAGTGACAAAGAGATAGAGTGGAGATGTGCAACTACATCCTGGCAGCTTCCATTCCAAAATACCTACTGTAAGAGCCAATCTTAGAAAGTTAATGTTTAATGTTAAATTCATATGTGTTTTCTTATTTTCAATAGAATTTTCTCATAGTTACTTATAATATGGTATAGCCCTTTACCCCCCTGCAAGTTAACACGAAATAGAACTTTCTTAGCTATACCTGTAAAACAGATTGTAAATTAAGACTGTTTCCTAATTGTCTTAACTGCTAGCATGGACTGTTAGATATGTTGGCAAATAAGATATGGCATACAGTTTTCTGACTGTGCTTAACAATTGTATGACCAAACTTAGACAAACAAAACAAGAGATATAAACCTTAAACAGAACTTTCTTAAATATCAATTTTTTCTCCGTTTTTGTGTGAATTGTTTTGCCTTGATTTTTTACTAAAACCTTCAAAATGAAGATATTTGGTCTGTGGAATTATGTGAACATGTGTCACACTATTGCCAAAAGCATACTATGAAGCAAACTAATAGCTGCACAACTTTGGTCATTTGGGACAAACACAGCTACACCTACTCTGTTGCACTTGCAATATAAAATATAAATACTTTTTTAATTTCCAAAAGTAAATTGTTGTGTGTATGCTGAAGAACTGACACCAAATATATGGCAAGCTCCTAAATTGAACATTATGCTACCGAGACTGTTTCTATCACCAAATAACAAAAGCAGTACTGAAAATGAAAGAATGGAATGGAGAAATCCTACTCAGGATTGCGGTGCTGCCTTTCAGGAACTTCCCACTATATAAAGCTCTCCATATTTCAGTATTTAAATGATCTCTGTTCATCTTCTACTGTGTTATACAGTATTCTATTAGCAATATTTCATTTTCAACTTTGTAAAATGTTTTGCCATAGCATACACTATACATGGCTCTACACAAAAAATATTAAAGTAAATAAACACTGACAGATCGGAATCCATGCACTGTGTTGCAGTATACATTCCAAACATTATACTTTATTCTGAACCACAAAATCAAAAGTCAGGGTATGATTCTTTGTTATTCTTATGTATAATGATAAAGTCTTACCAAAAAGGCAGCATACCACAGATTTCAAAATCTCACTTGTGTGCCTGTATACTAGTGCTGGGCGGTATACCGGTTCATACCGAAAACCGTTTTTTATTTTTCTTATGATATGGATTTTTCTTATACCGCAACACCGGTTTAAATTGCCTAAACGACATTCGGAACATGGTGCAGCGGGAAACTGTTCAAGTGGGCCTTTTTCACTGCTACACCGCTAAACACAGATTTGTTGCACTAGGGCTCTTTTTCACTGCTACACCACCAAATAGTGGACGGTAGCATAGGTATGCCGCACGGTGAAAATGGACAGAGAGCATTCCGAAACTGAACTAAAAGTTGAACATGATGAACAGAAGAACTTTTGCCGAAAAAAAGGAGTCACGTCCGTCGCCTGGAGATACTTTAGTTTTAAAAGGTCAGATGTGTAAATACTGTTTCTGTACTACTGGATAATACTGCAAGCCAAGTTGTACTTGTTTCTGTACTTGCTAGTGTATGTTTTGCTTGTATTCATCCTGTGCTGGCGACTCGTTCAGAAATGGGCGCAACTCTGAATGGATGGCATAATTAAACATGTATAACGAAGATATTTTTAAAGTTCTGAACACTCCGTCGGCTAAGTTAATAACTAGTTTTAATTTCACAAAGACGTTTATCGTGTGGCGATTGGTAATGTGGAGAAAGAAAAAGGAAAGATAGGAACTGGGGTTTTGGTAGAGAGCAGGAATATCATGAAGTGAATGGATTCTGTGCGGTGATTGCTGCAGGCGCCTGCTCTTAGTGCGGAGGAAGTCAGTTTAAGAAGCGTAGTGATTAACGACTGGTTCGGGGAACACTTAACCCAAAGTATCTGATGTGCTACATTAACTTGTGACGGGGTTTGAGAAAATCTAGTAAATTAAACATTGATTTTTAGGATGAAGTTAAGTTTACAACATTCTACTTTAATTATAAAATAAACTATGAGAATAAAGTGGAAATGTCAACTTTAATCTTGACATAGTCAACATGTCGAATTTATTCTCGACATAGAGTTTGTTTTTTTCTTCCGTGTCCATATTTTTTTTTCTTCACAGTGGCCCTAATGCGCTTCCATAGGGCTATACCACAAACAGCATTATAAATGCAAGTTGCAGTTTTTATTATTTATGTATATAGCTTAGCTTGAAGCAAGGTCCATATTAATGCAGTTTGCCTAAATGATGGTACAGTTGGTAAGATGTCATCACCAAGTTGCACTTGTTTTATTTTATTTTAAATTTGGTGAATACTGTGTAATGCACCTGGGCTTGAAGCTTTGAAGTAATGGTGCAACTATCAGTAATACTATTATGTATTTTATTGTTATTATTTATTAGTTTAAATATTATGCAGTTTAATGATGGTAAAATTGTTTAAAAAGTCACTTGAACGTGTCAGTGGACAGAGATTGTTAACATTAACAGAAAGTGTAGTTGGTTTACAAAAAATATTTACTATTTATTCCTTTTCTAAGACATGTTCAGTGCAATCCAACTTTTGACAAACACCTCTGGATATTTTACTAAGTCTAAATGCCTCTTTGGATGGTTGAAAATATGTTGTCAAAATCATAGTTTAAGCTTTTGCAAAATTTGTTCAATTAAAGGTTCTATATTTTGACTGCATCTGTCATGCAATGTGATTCCTTCTCTTTAGTGCCACCCCCTTGAAAACTATCACTTTATGGGGCCATGCAAACCTGGATTAATACTTGTGTGCACATTAAAACGTCTTTTTGTACGATGTACAATTCTCATAACAGTCTAATAGGTTATTCTTAGCCAGTCTACTGCAGTAATTGCAGTGGAAAATGTGGTTAACATCCACTTATGCATGGGGAAAAAAAATACCGTCTAATACCGTGAAACCAGCAGAATTTAGAAAAATACCGTGATATAGAATTTTGGTCATACCGCCCACCTCTACTGTATACCAAGAGGTCTTTCCTTGTATTCAACCAGTGTTAGCTTGTGTTGCTTTGCATACCATTCTTGTATGCTGTGTACACAGATTTAGGATTGGAGTTGCCAGAGAACAGTACTATAACACAAAAAATTATGAATAATATAAATGTTTTCTACTATATGGTTGAATATGTATATAAGATATAGTGGGCTCTACAGTATATCTCAGGCATGCAGCAGCATAAGAAGATTAGCAGGAAACTTGCTACATAACTGGAGAGTTGTGAGTGTTCCATTCCATAGCTTCCTTTCATCACTACTGCCAAGACTGGCTTGAAAAACAGCAGGGTGGTTGACCATTTGATAGCCCAGGTATCCATTTTCACTGCTGGCTCACTCCATTTCAGAGATGCTGGGGAAGGTGCAAATATAAATACTTGAAAAAACCTAACCTCCTTTATTCATTTATTCATTCATTGCATGTGTAGTCAGAACCTATACTGGCAGCATCAGGGGAAGGATACAGGCCATCTCTGAACAGAGCACACTTTCTCACACCAAGACAATTCAGTGTCACCAATCAACCTAACCTGCATACCTTAAAATGTACGCGGAAATAAAAAGTAAGCTAAAGGACTCACTGGAGTGACTTTTTGACTTGAAGACCCACCTTTCCCCATAACTCATTGGTTAAGGGTCCTGCCTTCAATTCAAATTGAAGAACAGGACTCTTGACCAATCAATGATGTGGAGAGTCAGGTCTTCAAGTTTCTTGTTTATTCCAGAGAAAAGCCAAGCAAAATGACACCTTTTATTGGCTAACTAGAAAGATTACAATATGCAAGCTTTCGAGGCAACTCAGGCCCCTTCTTCAGGCAAGATGTAATCATTGTTTATTCCAGAAATAACTATTTAACATTATTTTAGCATTAAAGGAATCGTTTTGGGCAAGCAACAGGAAAGCAAACATATGGAATAAACTGCACAGCTAACATTTTTTTTTTTTTTTTTTTTTTTTTTAACATGGTTGTTTTGCCCTTGCCATTGTACAAGCATTGGCCACTATTGATTTCTGTTATGTCATAAAACTTCTCTCTCCATTCTTCATGAAAACACACTACAAAGTATATGGGGTGAATAACATATTGGAGTATTCCTTTAACATGACTGAAATTCATTTTGAGATATTTCATAATCATTATCTGTAAAATGTGCTATATTTCAACAGAAATTAAGATACCTTAAAACGTACAGGAACCTGTTTGGACATTTCCGGATCTTTAATTGGAATATCTATACCTGAAAATGACATTCACATATCCATCCATTTTCCAACCCACTGAATCCAAACACAGGGTTACGGGGGTCTGCTGGAGCCAATCCCAGTCAACACAGGGCGCAAGGCAGGGAGCCAACCCACCACAGGACACACACACACACACACCAAGCACACACTAGGGCCAATTTAGAATCACCAATCGACCTAACCTGCATTTCTTAGCTTTAAAAAAAAAAAACTTTTTTAAAGATTTCTTAAAGTGCACTTCAGATATGTTAAAATAAGAGAGAACTTGGGATTTTCTTTTTAATTATCACAACTGAAAGAGAGTGCCATATTAAAATATCAGGAAATAAACTTAAAGACATCAGAAAATACATTTAGGGAACACACAGGTATGTCATTTGCGAATCAAAGAAGATACCCGAAATACGTTTTAAGACACTGACAACATTTTGAGATATCTGAAATGCATTTCCAGGCACCTTAACATAATGTTTTGTGCAATACGATACCTCAAACGCATTTCAAGGTATCTTAACAGGACAGGAAATCCTACAGAAAACATAGGAAATTCTACAGGAAGTCATTTGTGATATCTTGAATTACAGTTCGAACATCGCAAAATGCACTGTTAAGATTTTTTCATATGCTGATATGAACGTATTATCAGATATGTATGATTTAAAACGTTTTAAAAATGTACTTTTACAGGATTCCAAGTGTTAATTCGCCCCGTCATCGAAAAGCACTGAAATCGTTGCAAGACCGATTTTTGATAAAAGCCCCAATGCGATTTTGCATAATGAAAAGTTGAGATACTTGGCACGGTGGGAAGGTGAAGGTGCGACTGAAGAAAAGGAGGGTAGCCTTCGATCCCCACACTCGCTGCGAATTACGCAGTCTTCCTAGACCCTGATGAAGGTAGGAGCCCAGTGTAAATACGCCTTAAATACGAAGCCAGCGGCGCTTCTCCGCGACGCTACGCCTGCCCGAACACCCATCAACCGCCCGAATAAACTGCAGAAACAAAGCATTTTAAAACACAAATATATACTATTTAGAAACTAGGAGGGGAGGGGTGTTGCAGCTGGGGGCCCGTAGCTCGCTCCGCGCAGGCACCAGACGTTATCCGCCACAGAGCACCGGATTCGGTCGCCATACCCCCGCGTCACTGAGCGGCGCCAGCACAATGGCACTCTAAGCCTCACAAGATATAAGCAGCGCAAAAACAAAAAGAGAAAGAGAAAACGAGAGAAATGAAAAGGCAGCTTACCGCGTCTAGTCCAGCAACAGCGGATGGGAGATAAGAGGGTAGCGTTTATGTCCAAGGCCACTCAATCTCGGCGCTTACTGATTTAAAATTCCAAACACAAATAAAAACACTCGACACTGGGGCGCCTACATGGCCGCCGAGTGCACGCGAAGAACAATCCTGCTCCGCGGCCACGAATGTCTTCCAGTAAGTCAGGGTGTCCCTTTTGTTCCCCTTGTTTTGAAACTGCTCTTGGCGAAGTTTTCAGTCTGGGCGTCCTGTACAACTTCCCCGTCGCTTCCCATCCCCGCCCCTTTGTGGAAGAGTTCGAGGGGAGCGCACAGCGAGGCTGACGGGATATGCAGGAAGACTACGTAACGCGTCGTGTCTGCACGTACAAAGTGAGCGAAAGCAAAGGCAGATCTCCTCAAATGTAAAGCTCTTAATTTATTAAAAGAGTGCATTTTCTTTACGATCCGGTGACGTAAATCCACATCTTAAACAGATGACAATAGGAAACTGCAGTGTTTTACAAGCTGTACGATCACCTGTGCTGTTGGTCATCTGTTTTATTTTTGAATTCTTTATTTTTCCCATTAGATGACTGACCTGGGAGCTCTATAGGGAAGTTTGGAACTAGACTTGAGTGGGATGCCATGCTAGTTAATCACAGAGCGTACTCGCAGACAACACAAATGAGAGCCGCAATTCAACTTCACATAAATAATTTTGTAATCAAAAGAAAAGACACACACATAGGTACGTCATAATGTTTAAACTTGTAATTACTGCGCCCAAGGGTGAAAATAGGGTAAATGGAGTACTACTGGCAGGTACAGTACAGGTGCTGGTCATAAAATTAGAATATCATGACAAAGTTGATTTATTTCAGTAATTCCATTCAAAAAGTGAAGCTTGTATATTAGATTCATTCATTACACACAGACTGATATATTTCAAATGTTTATTTCTTTTAATGGTGATGATTATAACTGACAACTAATGAAAGTCCCAAATTCAGTATCTTGGAAAATTAGAATATTGCGAAATGGTTCAATATTGAAGACACCTGGTGCCACACTCTAATCAGCTAATTAACTCAAAACACCTGCAAAAGTCTTTAAATGGTCTCTCAGTCTAGTTCTGTAGGCTACACAATCATGGGGAAGACTGCTGACTTGACAGTTGTCCAAAAGACGACCATTGACACCTTGCACAAGGAGGGCAAGACACAAAAGGTAATTGCTAAAGAGGCTGGCTGTTCACAGAGCTCTGTGTCCAAGCACATTAATAGAGAGGCGAAGGGAAGGACAAGATGTGGTAGAAAAAAAGTGTACAAGCAATAGGGATAACCGCACCCTGGAGAGGATTGTGAAACAAAACCCATTCAAAAATGTGGGGGAGATTCACAAAGAGTGGACTGCAGCTGGAGTCAGTGCTTCATGAACCACCACGCACAGACGTATGCAAGACATGGGTTTCAGCTGTCGCATTCCTTGTGTCAAGCCATTCTTGAACAAGAGACAGCGTCAGAAGCGTCTCGCCTTTGGACTGCTGCTGAGTGGTCCAAAGTTATGTTCTCTGATGAAAGTAAATATTGCATTTCCTTTGGAAATCAAGGTCTCAGAGTCTGGAGGAAGAGAGGAGAGGCACAGAATCCACGCTGCGTGAGGTCCAGTGTAAAGTTTCCACAGTCAGTGATGGTTTGGGGTGCCATGTCATCTGCTGGTGTTGGTCCATTGTGTTTTCTGAGGTCCAAGGTCAATGCAGCCGTCTACCAGGAAGTTTTAGAGCACTTCATGCTTCCTGCTGCTGACGAACTTTATGGAGATGCAGATTTCATTTTCCAACAGGACCTGGCACCTGCACACAGTGACAAAGCTTCCAGTACCTGGTTTAAGGACCATGGTATCCCTGTTCTTGATTGGCCAGCAAACTCGCCTGACCTTAACCCCATAGATATTGTGAAGAGGAAGATGCAATATGCCAGACCCAACAATTCAGAAGAGCTGAAGGCCACTATCAGAGCAACATGGGCTCTCATAACACCTGAGCAGTGCCACAGACTGATCGACTCCATGCCACACCACATTGCTGCAGTAATCCAGGCCAAAGGAGCCCCAACTAAATATTGAGTGCTGTACATGCTCATACTTTTCATGTTCATACCTTTCAGTTGGCCAACATTTCTAAAAATCCTTTTTTTGCATTGGTCTTAATTGATATTCTAATTTTCCGAGATACTGAATTTGGGACTTTCATTAGTTGTCAGTTATAATCATCAACATTAAAAGAAATAAACATTTGAAATACATCAGTCTGTGTGTAATGAATGATTCTAATATACAAGTTTCACTTTTTGAATGGAATTACTGAAATAAATCAATTTTGTCATGATATTCTAATTTTATGACCAGCACCTGTATCCATCCATCCATTTTCCAACACGCTGAATCCGAACACAGGGTCACAGGGGTCTGCTGGAGCCAATCCCAGCCAACACAGGGCACAAGGCAGGGACCAATCCTGGGCAGGGTGCCAACCCACCGCAGGACACACACAAACACACCCACACACCAAGCACACACCAGGGCCAATTTAGAATCACCAATCCACCTAACCTGCATGTCTTTGGAATGTGGGAGGAAACCGGAGCACCCGGAGGAAACCCACGCAGACACGGGGAGAACATGCAAACTCCACGCAGGAGGACCCGGGAATCGAACCCAGGTCCCCAGATCTCCCAACTGCGAGGCAGCAGCGCTACCCACTGCGCCACCGTGCCGCCCCAGCACCTGTATATCAATCAAAATCCTCCTATCATCAATTCGGCTCCCATTTTGAAAATTTTCCCTCCAAAGTAATTTCCATGCATTAACCTCCTTAGCTTTATGTTCACCCCCAGAAAACATGTAAATACCTAAATGTCAGCATAATCATAGTAGTAAAAATATGTCACTGCTGTTAATGATGCAGATTTACATGCTTTGTATGATATGATGTTGATGTTGAAAGATTTTTTTATATTTTTTTCTGTTGCTTGCACATGAAAGGTGTAGGTGACATAGTGGATGGACCAGGAAGGAGAGTGGTCCATTACCCAGACCAGAGTGATCTGGATGTACAGACATCCTGGCCAGGTTCATTTATGGTACCTGTCCTGGCCAGGAAGATATAATTGAAGGACAGGGAAGGACGTTTCCTTGGGTTCATATAATTCCTCAATATGCCAGGTGGCAGCATCACTCTGGTGAAGCTCTCATTTGTACATCCAGAGGGCATCTTGGGAGTTGCAATTCTGATGGACAGCCTGGATAGATTACTTGGGTGCTGCCAGAAGGAGCTGTGGGGAGAGATCTCCTATACTTTAAGGAAGTTCTGTCTGACCCAGAAGTGATTCCTGGTTGTAATCGTGTGAAACCTGAAGTACTCCTGGGTCTGGCATTAAACAAGCCTCTTCATCCAGGTCGGAGTCGGGCGGAAGGAGACGACACTCACCTAGAGGAGCAGAAAGAAAGGGAAAGAACTGAACATTACTTGTATTTGTGTTATTGTGACTGTGCCTACTGGAGAAGGTACTGTCTTATCAATAAAATAACTTTTTATTTGAACTTGCAATAATGTCTATTATTTAGAGCTCAGTTTGCACCCCCTTATAGTCACGTAGGGTAGAATGTCAGTGCCAGACCTGCACAATTAACCCCACCCATTGTATTATTGTAGCCTACCACAGCCTAAGGTGTAATGATTTCCACATTTCCTCCGACACGAGCATTGACAGTTTCTGCATTATGAACAGTGCTTAGGAGTCAGTCATCTCCCTTGCTTCATTCACGCAACTGAAGTCACCAGCCATATTAGGGTGGTTTGGTCGTACAGTCTCATATGCATAAGTCTTCCTTTGAAGTATAATCTCAAGCCGTTTAGGTGAGGTATATGAACTGTCCATTGTTATACAGTAACCTTAGTCAAGAATCAGGTCCACCATTGAGAGCACAGATGATGTAGTGACAACGTATTGACTGTGCTTGCCAACCTACTTAGTCCCTCTACCGGTATGAAATATCGAGTTCCAGATGTATCCAATGCTTGCTTCACACAGCATGTAGAACTTGATACCGAACTGTACCACTTTGGATGCAATGTACTATGTCTATAACAGCCTTCCCTTGTAACCCATGAGACTTTTATCAATACTGCACTTATCTCACGATCGGGAACACACACCTTCTGCATATGTTTAATCACCTGATACACTTTCCACAGTTTGTACAGTTTCAGTTTTCACGCCACTGAGTAAACTCAACAACAGGTTTGTGGTTGCCATCCTTATCTTGTAGAAGGCTCACAATGACAGTGCTGTCTGTGAATTTCAGGATATGCCTGTCTTTGTGTGATCTCCTGGAGCCATTTGTGTCTGTGTGTGTGTGTGCCTGTGTTTGTTCAAACTGCAATAGACTGGCTCCTCATCCAGGTGTTGTTCCTGCTTTGCATACAATGGTTGCTGAGATAAACTCCAGCTGCCCTGCAATTCTGCAGCCTAAAAACTCAGACTGAAAGATTCTGTAGGAGCTTCAACCCATATGCCACCAGATTGTTAAACAAACACCATAAACAGATTTTTTTTATTGCCATCATTGTACAGTAGGGAGATAGATAGATAGATAGATAGATAGATAGATAGATAGATAGATAGATAGATAGATAGATAGATAGATAGATAGATAGATAGATAGATAGATAGATAGATAGATAGATAGATAGATAGATAGATAGATAGATAGATAGATAGATATAGATTGTTTTGCTGATGGTAAGATGTAGGCAATTCTTTCTGCACCAAGAAACAAGGTTCTTCCCTTGATTCCTCTCCTCTGTCTCATCCCCTTATCAATACACCCCATAAGTGCAAAATCATCTGAGAATCTTTGCAAGCTACATGACCTGCTGTTATATTTATAATCTGAGGTGTACAGAGTGAAGAGAAAAGGAGACAGAACTGTTCCCTGTGGTGCTCTAGTGTTGCTCACATTTGTAGCAGAGACACAGTCCTTGAGTCTCACAAACTGCAGTCTGACCAACAGTAGTCCATTACCCAGGACACCACAGGCTCATCGACCTGCAAATCTAACAGAGATGGCTGGATAGTACTGAATGGACAGAAGAAATCAAAAAATGTAATCCTTACAGTGCTGCCAGCTTTGTCCATGTAAGAAGAAGCTTTGTGAAGTAGATAGATAATTGCCCCCTCCACTCTTTGTGCAATAGGGAAACTTAAGTGGGTCCGAGTGGTCTACCAAAAGAGGACTCATATAGTCCAGGACCAATCTCTCATAGGTCTACATGATGTGCAACTGGTCTGTAGTCATTAGGTGAAGACGCTCCTGCCTTCTTTGGAAAAGGAAAAATGCAGGATGTTTTTCACAGTAGCACAGCACTTTCTGGAGTCTTAGTTGCAGACGGAACCGGTGACAGAGGACACCACAAAGTTTTTCAACACGGTATTAGATTTTGCTACCATTTCTGTGTTGTATTGGCATCAGGAAAGGCATCCAGCCATAAAATCATACCAAAACCTTTACTCGAGAAGTCTAGTAAAAAAAAAAATAGTGACCCCCTTATAAAAATGGGAATAGCAATGAAAGAAGAAGAAGAAGTTATGTTGTGTTTCCTGGTATTATGTTAGTATTAACTTTTTTTCCTTTGCGCAGTGTCTAGGATATGCTAGAAAAAAGAAAACATTTCATTGCATCATATACTCCTGTATGATTTTACATGTGACCAAAAAAAAACTATTTCAAACTCTTACTAATCTGTTGATGAGATTCTTCAGGCCTTGTAGGATCCAGCTACTCACATGCATTGAGGTTAGTCATGTTAGTAAGGTCTAAGCTTGTTTTATGTGCAAGACTCACAATTCAGGGAGACAGGAACACTGACAGGAGTTTTGATGTGATTTGTTTGGTTATGCGAGAGGGTTTTGTTCACAGTTAGAAATGCTGATGATGCAGTGTCTGCCACAGTATTATTCTGCAGTGTTGCATTGTGCTTTATCACAATAGGGCTGCTGAAGCACTTTTTTCTGCTTTTGCTGAATGGTGTCTCTTAAATGTTATTGCATGCATGTTGCTTTAGTTTCAGACATTCTATGAAACATTTAAACATAAAAAATAGACATTTAAAGTAAGAAATAATAGATACAACCTGAAAAGCAAACAAACCATAACAGCAGTATTTTTATGAAAAGGTACAGTTATGATGTATTTAAATAACAAAAAATGAAAACAGAGTAAATGTGGCTGTAACTGCTTTTGACGATGTTTTCCAAATGGTTCAAAAGAGTTCAAATGCAGCTACCAGATAGACATTCCAGCACTAGTACAACTTGTGGAGTGGTGGCTCTGAGGCTAGAGATCTGCACTGGCAATCGGAAGGTTGCCGGTTTGAATCCCGTAAATGCCAATAGGGACAAGGCCCTTAACCTGCAATTGCTGAGCGCTTTGAGTAGTGAGAAAAGCACTATATAAATGCAAAAAATTATTAATTATTTCAAAAAATACTCCACAGTCCAAGTGTCTTTGTTTTCAAGGATTTTAGTGAAATTCAAAGTAAACATTTCACACAAAAAATAGAGAAAATAATACATACAAAAATAAAGGAAAAAGGGGGAACTTATGATGATCTGCTTAAATACGAGGGACATTCAAAAAGTTTCCACATTTTTTTAAACTCTATTTATTAATAATTTCAAAAACAAATTACATAATTTTTCTACATAGTCTCCTTCGTTTGAGAACTCCAGTGTTTTATACATTCTTTAAGTCTTCCAATATTGTGCAACACTCAACAACCATGGGCTCTTCTTAGCAAAGAACCAAGGATCAGAAAATTAAACAACTGAGGGGAATACTACAAATAAGATATCAAAGAGCTTCCAGCTAGCAATTTCCATTGTCCAAAATGTCATTAAGAAATTGCAGTTAATGTGAACCATAGAGGTCAGAGCAAAATATGGAATACCGAAGGCCAAAAGATATGGAAGACAGATAGAGCAGCTCATAATCTGTGCAGCAAGGCAAAGGATAACCCCCATATGACTGTAGGGGACCTGCAGGGAGGCTTAGCTAGGAAAGGAGTGATGGTACACTGCTCTACTTTGCAACATGACTTACACAGACATGGTCTTCATGGAGGAGCCATCAGAAAGAAACCGTATGTGTAATCTCATCACAAAACACAACATCTTAAGTATGCAAAGCAACATGTGCATAAGACAGAGGCGTTTTCGAAAAAAATGTTATGGACAAAAGACATTCAATTCAAATTCTTTGGTCAAAACCACAAATGGTTTGTTTGGAGAAAGCAGGAGCAGCACTTGAAAATAACTACACCTTGCCTCCTGATAACTATGAGGGCGATCTGTTATGCTTGAGGGTTTTGTGACAACCAGTGGCACAGGAAACATTGTGCTAGCGGAAGAATGGATCCCATTCAAAAGCAAACAATCCTCAAAGAGAATGTCAGACAGTCAGTTAGGAAACTAAAGCTGAAAAAAGGACAGCTTCTACAATGATACAATGATCCAAAACACGTTTCAAAATCAACAATGAAATAGTGTTGGATCAGTACTAAAATGTTGACTTTGGTATTTATACCAGCCTTCATACCTCATGCTGAAGTGCTTCCTAAAGCAAATAATGGATAACTGATAACTCCAAAGCTCCCTGGTGCGCCACACAATTACTTGCCTCTCAGGTGCTTGATAGCCATAAAGTCCAGACTGCATCTTGGGGGGGGTGGGGGGATGGCAGTGCATTGGGAGTGAGGGACATGAAGTCCAGATCATGTCAAAGCATGCAGTTTCATTTCATAATGTTACAAAATAGATGTTTTTCCCCAAACTTAAGTGGCGAGAGAAGGAGAGGACAGCTGACATTTGCTGCTGATACCGAACATCCAGAAATGCTTGTACCATACCGTTTAAAAATTTCTCTCTATTATAAAGAAAAGCCAAGCAAAATGACTCTCTATTATAAAAAAAAATCCTGAGAGGGAGACTAGGGAGACGAGATGTGATCTTCTCTGAAGACAATTCGACGTCCCGCGAGAGACACTTTAATGTCACGCAAGACAAGGCAGTGAGACAACATTTTAAACAAGTTCACAGACATCGAACCAAGCATTTGTTGGAATGCTTTTGGCAGACAGACATCATGTGGTCCCAGCTCTTAAAACAACGACAAGCGACAAGAAGAACACGCAGCTTGCCAGCAGCAGAAGGCCAGCAGATGATCTGACCGCATCTCCTTAGCGTGCGTTCAGCCACCCAAACCCCCCCCCCCCACCCTTTCACAACGTGAGCGGTAGAGACGCGAAGTGGCAAAAAGACAGCTGCTGTACAGGCTTTTAAATGATCGACACAATGCGAGACAAGCAGAAAACGCAGGTCGCCAGCAGCAACAAGCCAGCAGATGATCCGACTGCTACTCCTTAGCGTGCATTCAGGCCCCACTTCACAACGCGAGTGGCAGAGACCTGATGTGGCAAAAGGACAGCTGCTGTACAGGCTTTTAAATGATCGAGGTGCAGCGTGACCAAAAGAACATGCAGCTCTCCAGCACCAGCAGAAAGACAGCAGATGATCCAACGGCATCTCCTTAGCGTGCGTTCAGCCGCCCCCCCTTCACAACACGAGCCGCGTTATACATCCTACAAGAAAGATTTAACCATTCCCGGGGCTGCAAATAAAGGACAAGTATTGTTTTTACAAAAGTTTTAAAGTAAAAGTTAAAATAATGCATCTGTAACAATTCCCATGAAAACAACAATCTCTTTAAATTGTATATCCAGTAAACCAAACCCGGGGGGTAGGCGAGCGAAGTGAGCAGGGGGCGGATCCCCCTAGTCTTTTTAAAAAATAAAGAAACAAAGAGAGTTAATTATGAATTTTGTGTTCTAGAGTCTTCTGTAGATTGGCAGAGGGGTGACAGCACAATAATTCTAAATGACAGATTAGTTGAGAAAGGGTTTCTAACTTTAGGAATTACATGAGACTTCTTGAAATCAGTATAGAAGATACCAAAGGTCACTGAGGCATTAAAAAGAGAAGAGATGTAGAGGATAATATAAAAAGACGTGAATGAATGGGGTCCAGAAAGCAAATGGTGGGTCGGTGGTTACAGAGCAGGTCAAAAAGTCAGTCATTTACAGGAGGAAAGAGAAGGAGGAAAGAGAAGAATGACACAGAGGAGAGTCAGTGGATGTTTTTACGGTCTGAATTAGCAATTAAGTAGTATGAATAAGTGACAGTAATAATAACCTAAAAGTACAAAAGGACACCCTCAGGAAAAATGTTTTCTAATTGTGATATGTCCTACACATTTTCATAATGATACCTTAAATTTAATTCTCACCTATAGTATTAACATAGAAATGTTATTTAATTTTGCTTTTTAATTACATATGATCCACAGCAATTTTTTTAGGCTGAAGCCAATTCATTTCAACATTTGAATAAATAAAACACAATTAGGAGATGTCATTCAGAAATGTAGTGTATTTTTTTTACTGTTATTTAAGAGAACTAAACAAACACATACAGTACATTAACACACAGTTCAGTCAATGATGCATTTTTATAAATAATACAAGAGTACAAAGCATTCTCCTATGGAAGCATAATGTTAGTTCTCTAATTTTAGATATCCAGCTAAACAGAAACAGAAAACAGAAACAGAATTATATTTATTCAGTTATGTAATAATGTAATTAATTCTTCAGGGAAATGAATCACTGGGTGACTGCAAATTATCCATTAATTCATCCAATCTTCCATCCATCTGAATTCAGTATTTTGGTGAGCCAGGAACCAGACAAAGATGGGGTGCCAGTCAATCAAATAGTTAAATGTTGCTATGTAACTTAATGGATGAGCCTTTTGAAAACCTGTGCAGTCAGTGAAAGAATAAAGAAATGTCACAAAGACAAGTGACTGAGCAAGATTTGAACCTGGTCTCCTGGAGCTGAGAGGCAGGAGCACTTCTCTAGTAATGGACAATTTTTGGAATGATTCACTATGTTTCTTTTCATTGAGATATACAAATCGATTCATTGGAGCTACGTGATGTCATCAATGTTGTTTCAGGGGCAGGTTTTCAAAGTGTGTGATCAACTATTGTACGTCTGATTTGTGACTCTCATTTCAAGTTCAAATATTTTTTTTTTATTATTAATGTACTACATTTTCCAATAGGCATAGCCGCAAAACATAAATACAAGTTATTTTTCCTTTCCTTCGGCTCGTACAGGTGAGTGTCGTTTACCTTCTCTCAACTTTGATTCCCTGATCAAGCCAAGAGGGCTTCTTTTACAACTTATGATTCTTTTGATTCTTTTGAACCTTTACCGGCAAACAAGAAATCAGTCAATGACGATTCTATCACTCATCATAAAAGTACAGTATGCTAACAAAACATTTATATCAGAATGTATTGAAATTGTTTTAAACAGAATATATAAACATAATATTAAACTAATATGTTTGTATCCTTTTGTTCATTAAACAAATTATTCACAAAAAACCGATTCTCATAAAATATTGTTTACATTTCTAACAATTATTTGCTTTCAACTTTACTTTATTGAACACATTTTTACGGCTTTTTCATTGCACATCGCATATATCATTCTTTTGAGTTTGAGCTGAATCATTACCTGCAAACAAGTCACATTATCTTGTTTATCCAATTCTTAAACTGAATTATTACCCGCAAACAAGTTGCACAATTCTTGTTCATACCATTCCAACATCAATACCTTACCTCACAAACACTCGTTTGGCTGAATGGACACAAATTCCCAAAGACACACTCCAAAATCTTGTGGAAATTCTCTCCAGAAGAGTGGAGGCTGTTAAAGCCGCAAAGGGGCAGCCAACTTGTTAAGATTTTGGAATGAGAGTTCTAACAGGCTCATGTAAGTGTAATGGTCAGGTGCCATGTCGTGTACATCCATCCATCCATTTTCCAACCCGCTGAATCCGAACACAGGGTCACGGGGGTCTGCTGGAGCCAATCCCAGCCAACACAGGGCACAAGGCAGGAAACAATCCTGGGCAGGGTGCCAACCCACCACAGGACACACACAAACACACCCACACACCAAGCACACACTAGGGCCAATTTAGAATCGCCAATCCACCTAACCTGCATGTCTTTGGACTGTGGGAGGAAACCCACGCAGACACGGGGAGAACATGCAAACTCCATGCAGGGAGGACCCGGGAATCGAACCCAGGTCCCCAGATCTCCCAACTGCGAGGCAGCAGCGCTACCCACTGCGCCACCGTGCCGCCCTGTCGTGTACATACTTTCATAAATCTATATTTATAATGCAAACTTGACTGACTTATTCACTCACTAAAAGGGACATTTCAAATATCAATATTTAGGAGTAATCCCCTGAAGTAAATACCTCAAAATCTCAAAAATGCTTTGTCGGATTTGATTGAAATTTGGTGACATTATGGAAAAAAGAAAATGAACTGACACACATTTTTTTGTTTTTGATTTTTACAAATGAGGAATACAGCAGTAGCAATTGACAGCAGCATTAACTAATAGGGTGGATGGACCACTGATGTAGAGGCAGTGTCCTGGAAAGAAAAAAAAACTGATGTCATTGCATTTGCTGTGTGAAATTGCATTTGAGGTGTGAAATGGAGTCGGTAAAGCCCAATGGTTAGTGAACGCTATACATTTCAAGTGCAGGTGCCAGACTCTGTGGTTGTGAGCATTGATGTTGCTAAGCTAACAGGAAAAATGTCACTGATCCAAGACAAAGAGGACAAATAGTGTAAGTTTAATTTTAATGGGTACCCCATTACAAAATACAGTGACTTACAAAGGCAGTATGACTCCAAAATAAGTTTGTGTGCCAACTGGGCCCACTCCTTTTAATACAGGCAGAATAATAAAATCAATCAACAGATTCATACTGGTACTAATACATAAACCACCACAGCCAGTCACCTCAAGTTTTACTTTGTGAAGGCTTCAAAATATAAAAAGCGGCAGGTTTTGGGGGAGTTGCATTCTCTCAGGCACTCAGGTCATCCGGGGACATCTGCTTTCGAAGAGTCTCTGGTTCAGTTGCCCTTAATGGGCATCTTCTTGGTAACTGCACCCGGCTATTGAGCAATTCTGGTAATTTCTGAACCCCCCCCCCCCCCCCCATCCTGTCCAGCCCTTCATACAACAAGCATTTAAGCATACAAGTTACATGACCTCACAGAAGCACGTAAGTGTATGGGTGGTTTATCCCTTTTCTCCTCCGTCTTTTGTGTTTATAGTGGTAAGTGCTTTGTACCTGGCCAATGTTGTGGCCTTCTTTCCACGTCTGACAGGAGGTGCTGATACGTCTACCCTATATATAAATGTCTACATATCTTTATGTGTTATTACAACATTATTTGTAAATGTGTCCAGTACTAGTAAAAAGAACATATGCAATGTAAGAATAAACTGAAAAAATAAAAAATACAATTTGTTTTGTCTTGTCACAGTTCCTGATGACCCATACTGTCTGTAATTTCTATTCCATTTATTTTCTTGTTATAGTCCAGTTACAGATGGGATAATAAAAAGGGGGTTTGGAGTTTTTGTTATTGAACTTTTTCTCCCAGTAATTACTCTTCTACCATGTTGTTGTGGTGTTATATTCATCAATTATTTATCAATTCATCAATTAATTTATTTCCTACTTACTTATTCCAATGATAGCAGGAACATTTTCCTTAAAAGTCTTATTACATATGCAGTGATGTTAATAACAAATTGACAAAATGCAGTCTTTGCAATGCATTTTATTAGTTGACATCTGTCTTCATGAAATGTCAAGTAGAATTTGCTCTGAGGTGGTCTGCAGGAGTGTTTATAAAATAGGCAGGTTGCCTACTGTGCAGTGTTTGAATCACACAAACGTATAACTGCACCAACCACGTAAGCCATAATGCCATTCTACCGGTAGCTTGCTTTTTGTGCAAAATCATAATACACAGCTAAAGCTGACAATGATGACAAATTCAGAGCCCATGTACTACAAGGTCTTTTCGGAAAAAGTGCAGCCATTGTTAATATAACAAGAATGGTTTGCACAGTGTGAGCAATGATGACTTCACTGGACTAGACGCTGTTGATGAGAATACAGGTGCTGGTCATAAAATTAGAATATCATGACAAAGTTGATTTATTTAAGGAATTCCATTCAAAAAGTGAAACTTATATATTATATTCATTCATTACACACAGACTGATGTATTTCAAATGTTTATTTCTTTTAATGTTGATGATTATAACTGATAACTAATGAAAGTCCCAAATTCAGTATCTCAGAAAACTAGAATATCAATTAAGACAAATGCAAAAAAAGGATTTTTAGAAATGTTGGCCAACTGATAGGTATGAACATGAAAAGTATGAGCATGTACAGCACTCAATATTTAGTTGGGGCTCCTTTGGCCTGGATTACTGCAGCAATGCGGCGTGGCATGGAGTCGATCAGTCTGTGGCACTGCTCAGGTGTTATGAGAGCCCATGTTGCTCTGATAGTGGCCTTCAGCTCTTCTGAATTGTTGGGTCTGACGTATTGCATCTTCCTCTTCACAATACCCCATAGATTTTCTATGGGGTTAAGGTCAGGCGAGTTTGCTGGCCAATCAAGAACAGAGCTTTGGCACTATGTGCAGGTGCCAGGTCCTGTTGGAAAATGAAATCTGCATCTCAGATTTCTGTGAACAGCCAGCCTCTTTAGCAATGACCTTTTGTGTCTTACCCTCCTTGTGCAAGGTGTCAATGGTCGTCTTTTGGACAACTGTCAAGTCAGCAGTCTTCCCCATGATTGTGTAGCCTACAGAACTAGACTGAGAGACCATTTAAAGGCTTTTGCAGGTGTTTTGAGTTAATTAGCTGATTAGAGTGTGGCACCAGGTGTCTTCAATATTGAACCTTTTCACAATATTCTAATTTTATGAGATACTGAATTTGGGACTTTCATTAGTTGTCAGTTATAATCATCAACATTAAAAGAAATAAACATTTGAAATACATCAGTCTGTGTGTAATGAATGAATCTAATATACAAGTTTCACTTTTTGAATGGAATTACTGAAATAAATCAACTTTGTCATGATATTCAAATTTTATGACCAGCACCTGTATATGCTGTGTGGCCGTCACATTCAAAATGATAGAGTGAGTAGAGCAACGAATCTACATCAAATTTTGCATTAAACTTGAACATTCATCTGCGGAAACTAGATTTGGAGGCCTGCGATGTCCGGCTTTTGCCAAAACTAAAATCACCTTTGAAAGGGTTGAGATTTCAGACTGTTGAGATGTGAAAAAGAGAGTGCAGGCAGGGTGGAATGGGTGGAGAAGAGTGGCAGGGAAGTGAAAGGGAAGGTCTACAGGACAGTAGTGAGACCAGCTATATTATATGGGCTGGAGAAGGTGGCACTGACCAGAAAGCAGGAGACAGAGCTGGAGGTAGCAGAGTTAAAGATGTTAAGATTTGTAGTGGGTGTGACTAGGATGGGATAGGATTAGAAATGAGTTCATTAGAGGGTCAGCTCAAGTTAGACGGTTGGGAGGCAAAGTCAGAGAGGCGAGATTGCGTTGGTTTGGACATGTGCAGAGGAGAGATGCTGGGTATATTGGGAAAAGGATGTTAACAATAGAGCTGCCAGGCAAGAGGAAAAGAGGAAGGCCTAAGAGAAGGCTTATGGATGTGGTGAGAAAGGACATGCAGGTGGTCGGTGTAACAGAGCAAGATGCAGAGGACAGAAAGATATGGAAGAAGATGATCCGCTATGGCAACCCCTAATGGGAGCAGCCGAAAGAAGATGATGATGATGATGAGGAGGAGGAGGAGGAGGAGGAGATTCAGGAAAATATGACGAGGCACCTGATGACAATTCCCACAAAGGATTTTGCAGAGTGTTTTGAACATTGGAAGAGATGCTGGGAGAACTGTGAGAGGTCCTAAGGTGTCTACTTTGAATGGGACTGAGGTGTCATTGTCCTATGTACAATGATTCTTGTATCATCTTGAATAAATAAATGACAAATTATACGATAAAATGAAGTACTGACTTATCCACGGGAAAACTTATCTACGTGTATATATGGTAAATGACTTCACAAGAGCACTGTTTTATGATCAATCCTAACTTCTCAGCTTGCTAGTAACAATCAGACAGAAAAACTGGTTTAAGCCTTCTCTTAAAAATTATATTTCTTTCCATCAAAATAAATTATTCAATCTGGGTGTGTTATGTCATCATATCAAGAAGACCTTCTCAGTGGTCCAGTTCCTTAGTTCCACATTCTATATCCATAATCTAAAAACGAACAGAAAAAAAATGTCTTGCCAGAGACAGAGTTGTTTTCCAAGTGTCCAACAGCTGAGAGATCTCCATTGAAGTGTCTGTTTCAGTTTTTACAAGGAAGAAGAGCGAAATCTTCTTTGCTACTGTCAATTGTTGCAACTGAGTGAAACTCTACAAAAGTGTCATAAAAACACCAGTTGAACTGAGAGAAAGCTTCGTTTTTGTAACAAGCAGCATCTCTCCATTAAAGAAGTCTAATTTAAAGGCATTCACTCTTCAACCCATCCATTTTCCAACCCGCTGAATCCGAACACAGGGTCACGGGGGTCTGCTGGAGTCAATCCCAGCCAACACAGGGCAGGAACCAGTCCCGGGCAGGGTGCCAACCCACCACAGGACACACACAAACACACACACACACACCCAGCACACACTATGGCCAATTTAGAATCGCCAATCCACCTAACCTGCATGTCTTTGGACTGTGGGAGGAAACCGGAGCGCCTGGAGGAAACCCACGCAAGCATGGGGAGAACATGCAAACTCCACGCAGGGAGGACCTGGGAAGCGAACCTGGGTCTCCTAACTGCGAGGCAGCAGCGCTACCCACTGCGCCACAGTGCCGCCCGACTCTTCAATCCTTCTTGCCCAAAATGAACACACAAATAAAACACCTGACTTGCTTGTTTTCATCTTGTTTTCATCGCCATTAGCAGAGAGCTCATAGTTTTCTGAAAACACACAGAAAATGTGAATGAATCATTATCACAAAAGTCAGTCATTTTTTCCCATGGGGTTCAAAAGCTGCATTTTCAACTAAGCAAAATACTATAATAATAATAATTATTATTCTTTACATTTATATAATGCTTTTCTCACTACTCAAAGTGCTTTTACATAGTGAGTGGAGAGCCACTTCAACCAGCACTAATTTGTGGCATCCAAATGGATAATGAGACGGCAGTCATTTTTGCTCAAGTACGCTCACCTCACATTAGCTGTTAAGTAGTAAAGTGATGAGATAGTTAATTAGAAACAGGAAATGATTAAGGGGCCCGAATAATTAGGCTGAGGTGGACAATTTAGCCACGACATTGGGATACATCCTATTCTTTACAAAAGATGCCCAGAGATCTTTTATAACCACAGAGAGTCAGGACCTTGGCTTTATGTCTCATCTGAAGGCTGGCACCATTTTTACAGCACAGTATCCCTGTCACTGCAGAGGGGCATTGGGATCCACATTCAGACCACAGGATAAACACCAACATCACTTCCAGCATCAACCCAAGCTTTTCCTGGTTAGTCTCCCATCCAAGTACTGGCTGGGCCCAAGAATGCTCATCTTCAGGTAGATGACCTCTTCTAAAGATCATGTGGTATGGCTGCTGTTTATGTCTGATGTTATTTGTGAAATATCTGTCTCAAATATTAAAATCCTTCACCATTTCTGTTTAAAACAACCAAAAAAAAAGAACTTACATGTTTTTTCTGGTGTATCTTGTAACAGGTCAGGTTTGAAACCTCTTGATCACCCTGTACTCATATACTACAGGCTGTCAGGATGAGATGGTGCCAGCTCTGCCATTTGAGATGGCAAACTTACTCAAATAAATGTCTCACAGGATAAGTACATGAGAAATCAGAGTTTGAACATCATTAAGAACTTAAAAACGAGGACTAATTTGAACACCATGTGAGGGCTGAGGGCTGCTTGTGTGCTTCTCTGTAGAGACTCCAATTAAGCAACTAAATAAAGTTATACGAAAGTAACCGTTGCTAGGTAACCATATTAAACATCAAATTAGAGCACACCAATTATAACAGGAGTTGTTTGCTTCTTTATTCCTTTATTTTTTTGACAGATCTTGGACCCCAGAAGCCAGAGGAGGCAATTCAGCTCAATTAACTTCAATTAAGTACCTTTTTCTTAATAGTGTATATCTGCTATTCACTGAAGACAGGCATAAGGCACTAACAGATTTAGAGATAACATACAGGAACACATAAGAAATGCTCAGGTAACACAAAAATAGACTCACATACTGATTTAAATGTAAATTACCCATATGCTGTTGGTAAAATGTAATAAAATTTAAGTTGTAACAAATTAAGCAATGGAGGAAAGGAAGCAAAAAACTAGTTGACTTTGGCAGTGCGGGGGATCTGTTTGGTTCAGCAGCAACGGCAGGATTTCATAAAATTAGGGGCCTACATCTGTCATAAATGAACCTAATGTCATTTTTTTATTATTCTTAAATATACATTAATTTTAAAAAAATTCTTTAAGTCCAGTGATACCAACGTAAATGTGGAAATCAGTTGTTTTTTTTTTTTTGCTTATCTAATCTGCATATTTTTGTTAACAATCTTTAAATCTACTTAAAAATGGTGTAATTAAATTGCCTGGCAACCTCCAGATGAAATGTACAAGGTACCATCCCATCACAAGGCACAAATGTCAGAATAACAGCCTTTATAATTCCATCCATCCATCCATCCATCCATCCATCCATCCATCCATCCATCCATCCATTGTCTCCCGCTTATCCGAGGTCGGGTTGCGGGGGCAGCAGCTTGAGCAGAGATGCCAAGACTTCCCTCTCCCCGGCCACTTCTTCTAGCTCTTCCGGGAGAATCCCAAGGCGTTCCCAGGCCAGTCGAGTGACATAGTCCCTCCAGCGTGTCCTGGGTCTTCCCCGGGGCCTCCTCCCGGTTAGACATGCCCGGAACACCTCACCAGGGAGGCGTCCAGGAGGCATCCTGATCAGATGCCCGAGCCACCTCATCTGACTCCTCTCGATGCGGTGGAGCAGCGGCTCTACTCTGAGCCCCTCCCGGATGACTGAGCTTCTCACCCTATCTTTAAGGGAGAGCCCAGACACCCTGCGGAGGAAACTCATTTCAGCCACTTGTATTCGCGATCTCGTTCTTTCGGTCACTACCCATAGCTCATGACCATAGGTGAGGGTAGGAACATAGATCGACTGGTAAATTGAGAGCTTCGCCTTGCGGCTCAGCTCCTTTTTCACCACGACAGACCGATGCAGCGCCCGCATTACTGCGGATGTCGCACCGATCCGCCTGTCAATCTCACACTCCATTCTTCCCTCACTCGTGAACAAGACCCCAAGATACTTGAACTCCTCCACTTGGGGCAGGATCTCGCCACCAACCCTGAGAGGGCACTCCACCCTTTTCCGGCTGAGGACCATGGTCTCGGATTTGGAGATGCTGATTCTCATCCCAGCCGCTTCACACTCAGCTGCGAACCGATCCAGAGACAGCTGAAGATCACGGCCTGATGAAGCAAACAGGACAACATCATCTGCAAAAAGCAGTGACCCAATCCTGAGCCCACCAAACCGGACCCCCTCAACGCCCTGGCTGCGCCTAGAAATTCTGTCCATAAAAGTTATGAACAGAATCGGTGACAAAGGGCAGCCCTGGCGGAGTCCAACTCTCACTGGAAACGGGTTCGACTTACTGCCGGCAATGCAGACCAAGCTCTGGCACCGATCGTACAGGGACTGAACAGCCCTTATCAGGGGGGCCGGTACCCCATACTCTCGGAGTACCCCCCACAGGATTCCCCAAGGGACACGGTCGAATGCCTTTTCCAAGTCCACAAAACACATGTAGACTGGTTGGGCAAACTCCCATGCACCCTCCAGGACCCTGCTAAGGGTATAGAGCTGGTCCACTGTTCCGCGACCAGGACGAAAACCACACTGTTCCTCCTGAATCAGAGGCTCGACTATCCGATGGACCCTCCTCTCCAGGACCCCTGAATAGACTTTTCCAGGGAGGCTGAGGAGTGTGATTACAGCCTTTATAATTACATCCGGTAATAAATGTTGTTGGGTGAGTTGATCACCAAACCCAAGAGAAATGTTGGGACACCAACCGGGTCATCCCATTTACGAGTTTAACGTCACTTAAAGCAAAACATGCACTTGTTGGTGTAAAAAAACAAAAGTAATCAAACATAGGCTTTGGGCTACTTTTAATTGGCTCTCTAGCAGTGGTCAACTTCCATAGGAGCCCCTTGCTGCAGTGCCCTCAGTTCATGAGTACAGGCCTCATTCTTGGAATGCCCAGGCTTTATAGGGGTCGGTCCAGAAGAGGCAGAGTCAATTGCCATCACTGGACATCTTCTCAACACAGTGAAGAGAAAGGGAGTTAACAGAGTTAGCGACAACACCCCCTCTTGTCCCAAGGTGGGGTCATGAGCGTGGAAGGTGATTCTCCAACGTACAACAGAAAACAGACAGACTGAAAATTTATCAAATCAAGTACTCAGACTCTTTGCTTTCAAGCTTCAAATTGTGGTCAGGTCCATCCTGTTTTCTTTAACTCTCCTTAAGATGTGTCTAGAACTTGATTGAGTCTTTCTGTGGAAAACAGATATGATTGGACATCGTTTAGAAAGGCACATAACTGTGTATATAAAGTCAAACATTTCAGAGTGCATGTCAGGATAAAAAAAACTAAGCCATGAAGTCTAAGGACCTCTCTCTATATCTCCACAATCAAATTGAGGTGAATTTGTGAAATGGAAGATGTTTAGAACCATCAGGACTCTTGCTAGAGTTTGCATACATCCAAACTGAGTAACTTGTCAAGAAGACCCTTTGTGAAAGAGGTGACCAAGAACCTAATGGTCACTCAAACTCAAACACTCATCAGAAGCTGTCGGTAGGACGACCATCTCAGCAGTACTCCATCAGTCAGATGTAGATGAAAGCCACTTTTGAGTTAAAGGCATATGACAGTTTATAGGACTTTGACAGCATGAGGGAAAAGATTCTCTGGTCTGAAGATACAAAAAATGAACTCTTTAGGCGAAACTCTAAGCACTGCATCTGACAAAGACCAGGCATTGATCATCACATAACTAATACTATCCCCATAGTGATGCCCGGTGGTGTAAGCATCATACTATGGCATGCTTCTCAGTGGCAGGGATATGGAGACTGGTGAAGACCATGCTCTGCTCATCACCTACCTAATACCATCTCTTTGGTGAAGCATGGTGGTTCTTCTCAATGGCAGGGGCAATGGGACTTGTCAGAAATGAGGGAAGAATGAATGCAGCCAGATACAGAGAAGTCCTTGAAGAAAACCTGCTTCAGATTGCTTGCAACGTCACACTGAGCTTACAGCTCACCTTTCAGCATGCCAATGACCTGAAGCATACAATTACACAGCAAAAATGAATTGGTTTAGAAGCAATCTCTGAGTGTCCCAGCCAAAACTCAGACACATCTGTGAAGAGACCTGAAAATGACATCTTACAGCCATTTTACCATCTAATCTAATGGAGCTGGAGAGGATCTGCCTGGAAGAATGAAATAAACTGCCAAAATCCAGGTATGCAAATCTTGTAGTGACTTACCCAAGGAGACTTGAAACTGTAATTACTGTCAAATGAGCTGCTGAAAGGTATATAACTAATGGTCTGAAACACTTAAAAGAGTAAAAGATGTTTTGATCTATAATACGTTTTCAAACCTTTATGAAAACATGTTTAAACTTTGTCATTATGTGTTATTGAGTGTAGACTGATGAAATCTACAAAAATCTACAAAACAATAAAGTGTGCAGAAAGATAAAGGGTCTGATTACTTTCATTGTGTCCATTGTGTGTTTTGAACATGCTTGCATGTTTGAAGATGTGTGCCTTTCTGGTCTCTGAATTCATGAGTGAATCTGTCTACAGTTAGGTTGCCATCAAACAGCCTGAACATTTATGCAATGAGAAACACATCTTTGGATATTCCAGCCATGTACTGTATCTGTGGGCAGCTTTATAACAGAAGTCAGAACGTTTATTACTGAGTGAGTAGGTGTCTTGTTAACATTAGACACATCCTACACCTGGCCATTCCTTCGACATCTGGTGGTGGAGTGGTCGTGGGTTTTCCAGTACACTCAGTATTAGCACTCTTATCAAACAAATTGCTAAAGGCAGCCCAGTAAGCAATGGGGTTTTAACTGTTATTGGGAAAACACCAAAGTTTTTTTAACAGACTCTGAAATGTTTTACAGTTCTGTTCATTTCCTTCTTCTAATAAAACCTTGTGTATCGAAACACTGTTAACACTTATTTTGCCTTGTTCACATAAGGACATACCCAACACAACTAGTAATTTCAGTAAGTTATTAGGTGAGAGTCCACCTGTTAATCTCAGATATTTTGAGTGACTAGAAAAATTAAAGTCAGTCTTATTTTTTAAAACTTGTTAGGTACACATAAACAGCAAAACCACCAGACATATATACAACTCCTTATACTTTGTTACTCTATCATTAAAAGAGTTAATTTGTCAGTGATAATTTGGCTGTGTATCTGTAAAATGATTAGATTTTTTTACTCAAAGCTACACACAGTAAAGGCCGCAGGAGCAGATGGAGTGAGTCCTTGAGTTCTTAAGCAACTTGCGAACCTTGGGACTGACCCCTAGTTCATAACACTGCTTTGATTCTGAAAAGTATTAATTGTAACTTAATAGAGTAAAGCCAGCTAATGTGTTATGGAATTGGTATCACTTTAACTGAAATATAATAACCTTTGTGAAGGAAAAGTATTTAGCTGTTTTAAGTTTCTCCCCCAAATCCAATAAAAAGGTTCAGAACAATCCCACATACACCACGTACAACCAGAAACTGCCCTTTGGTGGTAAACCAGTGCAGACCATCCATGAGTATATCAATGTCACCTACAAAAGGCAAACACATGGAATTTTATAACTAGATAAAGAACTTACCCATTTTGATAGAACTTATCCATATATATATATATTGTAGCAGTTAAGGCTTTTGTCCACCTCTTGAACCCTCTGGTACCACTCGAGACACGAGGTAAAAGTGTAACTAATATTTATTTTATAATTATACAGTGCACCAAGCACTCTCCACACTACACTCATATAATCAATACACTATTCTCTATAAACCAATCCTCCTCGCCCAGACACGTCGCCACCCTACCTTCCAGCTCAGCTCAGTGTTCTGGGCTTCCCACAGTCCTTTTATAGGTCCTGACCCGGAAATGGTTCCTGGGCAAACCCACAAGTCAGTTTTCCTTCCGGGTCAGGGCAAACAGTCCTCTTCTTCATCCCGGGAGCACATTGTTCCTTCCAGACACGTGATGCTGACGCACTCCCGGGTTATAGGGCACACAAGAGCCCACTAGCCCCCCTACAGCGACTCCTGGCGACCCCCAAGGTATCCAGCAGGGCTGTGTCACAACACTACAAAGTCCATGAAGCCCTGCTGGAACACGGGGCACGAATATACTGTCCGGAGGGCTCCTCCTAGCGGCCTGGGGGTGAGGGCTGGACTGGGAAGCTGGCAATCCTCCACAATATATATATATAAAACTGCTCTTCACAAACTGAGGGCATCGTGGCGGATGTTAGCAGATTGCTGGCCAACCACAAGCGTTACCTGGTAGGTAACCACCCATACAATCAGATTGTGACACAGACTTCGAATGCTGTGAATATATATATATATATATATATACATATATATATATATATATATATATATATATATATATTCACGACATTCGTAGTCTGTGTCACAATCTGATTCTATGGGTGGTTACCTATCAGGTAACGCTTGTGGTTGGCCAACAAGTCTGCTAACATCCACCACGGTGCCGTCAGTTGTGGGTAACCACCCATACAATCAGATTGTGACACAGACTATGAATGCTGTGAATGTAATTACCCCGATCTACATGCTGTCAAATAAACAAACCACACGCCGTGGCGCAACGTTAGGGGCATCGCCTCTGGCGCTGACGTCTGAGGTTTGATTCCTGAGAGGGAGTGCAGTAGAATGTGTACGCCTGATGAGCCCAGAATTAGGGCGAAACACGTGTCGCGTACTCTTTGCATTATTTGACAGTAAACTATTTCAACCATATATATATATATATATATATATATATATATATATACTAATAAAAGGCAAAGCCCTCACTGACTGACTCACTGACTGACTGACTGACTGACTGACTCACTCATCACTAATTCTCCAACTTCCCGTGTAGGTGGAAGGCTGAAATTTGGCAGGCTGATTCCTTACAGCTTACTTACAAAAGTTAGGCATTTTTCATTTCAAAATTCAACGCATAATGGTCATAACTTTTTTGACAATATACTGTAATGGACAGCAGCTCGATGGCTGTGGGAGGCGGAGTTGAGTGTCACGTCATCACGCCTCCCACGTAATCACGTGAAAAGACTGTGAACACAGTAGGGAGAAATGAAGGAAGAGCCACAAACAGCGAAGAACAAAAAATTCATTAAACAATTGAGAAGGGAGCGAAACAATAAGAAGCGAGCGAGTGAAGCATACAAGCATCTTCATAAGGGAAACAAAGCACAGTGTAAAATGTAAGTTTAAATTAAGTTTATAGAAACGCTCCCGCTGTGGATTGCAATAACATATTCGCGAGATAAAAGAACGCAGTAGGGAGAAATTAAGGAAGAGCCGCAAATAGCGAAGAACAAAAAATTCATTAAACAATTGAGAAGGGAGCGAAACAATAAGAAGCGAGCGAGTGAAGCATACAAGCATCTTCATAAGGGAAACAAAGCACGGTGTAAAACGTAAGTTTAAATTAAGTTTATAGAAACGCTCCCGCTGCGGATTGCAATAACATATTCGCGAGATAAAAGTTTAATGAGAAGACACGAGGTATAAACAAACCACACGCCATAGCGCAACGTTAGGGGCTTCACTTCTGGCGCTGACGTTCGAGATTCGATTCCCGAGAGGGGATGCAATGCGTGTGTACGCATGAAGAGCACAGAATTAGGGCGAAACACGTGTCGCGTACTCTTTGCATAATTTGAAAGTAAACAATTTCAACCATTCTATGATCTGCTTCTCGCAACTGAAAGACGGCACGTGGCGGATGTTAGCCGACTTGCTAACCGCAACGTTCAACTCTGGCGCTGACGATAGAGATTCGATTCCCGAGAGGGGATGCAGTGAGTGTGTACGCCTGATGAGCCCAGAATTAGGGAGAAACATGTGTCGCATACTCTTTGCATTATTTGAAAGTAAACTATTAAAACCATTCTATGATCTGCTTCTGGGAACAGAAAGAGGGCACGTGGCGGACGTAAGGCGACTTGCTGACCAACCACAAGCGTAATCTGGCAGGTAACCACCCATACAATCAGATTGTGATTCAGAAAACGAATGCCATGAATGTAATTACCACGATCTACATACTGTCAAATAAACGAAACACACGCCGTAGCGCGACAGCTGTGAAAAGGGAGGTTCACAAAAAAACAGATCCTTAACAAATTGTTATTGGTATATTTTCGATCCGTTTAAATAGGTTTTCTTTTCTTCTTAATAAAAAATTAAAAGCAGTACTTCGCCGCAACGAACCGCAAGAATTTGGCTATATATATCTGCTTCTCGCAATTAAAAGAGGGCACGTGGCGGATGTTAGATGACTTGAAGACCAAGCATAAGCGTTACCTGCCAGGTAACCACCCATACAATCAGATTGTGATTCAGACTAGGAATGCAATGAATGTAATTACCCCGATCTACATACAAGGCGAAAGTCTTGCAACATTCAAAGATGATGGTTTGGGATAAGTACACCATGGAACATAAAAGAGCTTATGAAGCCTTGAACCGAAAAAAGCAAGATCTCAGAGATCGTAAAAAAAAAAATAGGAGGTAATGTCGTTTTACTCGCTGTAGATTTTAGTCAAACATTACCAGTTATTCCACGAGGGAGACCAGCAGATGAACTCAACGCGTGTTTAAAATCCATGCTTCTCCCACGGTCAGTTATATGTCGCGTGTTCTCGGGTAGGTACAACAAAAAATGTATACATTTAAGCATGTAATGGGCAAACAAAAAATGAGATATACCCGAAGGCACTGCAGTAGTACTTAATGTAACTTTACTTCTTAAATGTTAATGTTTTCTTGTTTAATAATTTATACGCTTCTTATATGTTGTTCAAATTCTTTTATCAAAATACCAGTGACAGCGCAATGCACGATAACATGGAGTGAATACACCATACGCATCCGCCCATGGCCGCCCTGGTGTGCGCAGATAGGAGTTGATTCTACAATAAAAAAAATAAAGATAAAAAGAGTAATACAATCATCACCCATAAAGCAGATAGTAGACGTGACGTACTATATGTGTACCAGATTTCAAGTCAATAGGTGAAACGGTTTGCGAGCTACAGGTGATTTAAAATCCTGGACAGACAAACGAATAGCCACGGTAACAAATTATAGAAGAACATTTTACTGTTTAATAATTTATATTTATATGAAATGTGCTTCTTATATATTACTTCATATTCTCATATGATAATGATGTTAATGTTGTTTATATTGATTTCTATGTTATTGTAAGTGCATGTATGTGTGTATATGTATGTATGTATATATATATATATATATATATATATATATATATATATATATATATATATATATATATATATATAATATGTATATATATATATATATATATATATAATATGTATATGTATATATATATATATAATATGTATATGTATATATATATAATATGTGTATGTATATATATATATCTATAATAATAAAAGGCAAAGCCCTCACTGACTGACTGACTGACTCACTCACTGACTGACTGACTGACTCATCACTAATTCTCCAACTTCCCATGTAGGTGGAAGGCTGAAATTTGGCAGGCTCATTCCTTACAGCTTACTTACAAAAGTTAGGCAGGTTTCATTTCGAAATTCAAAGCGTAATGGTCATAACTGAAACATATTTTTTGTCCATACACTGTAATGGAGGAGGCGGAGTCACGTATCGCGTCATCACGCCTCCTACGTAATCACGTGAACTAAAAACAAGGAAGAGATTTACCGCACGAGTCACACGCGGGAACGAAGGTAAATGACGTTAATTTTTGACTGTCTTTTAATACTGTGTAAGCATACATATTAACACATGTGCAATTAAACAACGTGTGCATTTACGGGGTGATTTCTCAGGCTTAAAAGCTCGCCTTTTACTAAAAAGGTAAATGCAAAACTATTTTCAATCAGTTTATTGAAACGCTCCCGTTAAGGATTGCAATAACATATTCGCGAGATAAAAGAACGAAGTAGGGGGAAATGGAGGAACAGCCGCAAACAGCGAAGAGCAAAAAATTAATTAAACAATTGAGAACGGGGCGAGTTAAGCATACAAGCATGTTCATAAGGGAAACAAAGCACGGTGTAAAACGTAAGTTTAAATTAAGTTTATAGAAACGCTCCCGCTGCGGATTGCAGTAACATATTCGCGAGATAAAAGTTTAATCAGAAGACACGAGGTATAAACGAACCACACGCCGTGGCGCAACGTTAGGGGCAACAGTTTCAACCATTCTATGATCTGCTTCTCGCAACTGAAAGACGGCACATGGCGGATGTTAGCCGACTTGCTGACCGCAACGTTAGGGGCTTCAAGTATGGTGCTGACGCCACATCTCAGTGCCAACACTTTGCAGACTGTACTTAAAAGACACGCCCTCCTCACTGGCCAGTTAAAAACACCAATCAAACTAACGATGACATCAAGTATTACCCAATCAAAAGTAGGAAAGGAGGCATCTTCATAAAATGCGTGTGGGATGATTTGCATGAGACACTGCTTTAAAAAAAAAATGATAAAAAAAATACGGGATAAATCCCGTCCAGTATTGATTCAAAATGGGACGCGCAATTTCATTCTCAAACGCGCCACGATTCCATATTTTAAAGGACGGGTGGCAACCCTACAGTGCCAGGTAACCACCCATACAATCAGATTGTGATTCAGACTAGGAATGCAATGAATGTAATTACCCCGATCTACATACAAGGCGAAAGTCTTGCAACATTCAAAGATAATGGTTTGGGATAACTACACCATACAACATAAAAGAGCTTATGAAGCCTTGAACCGAAAAAAGCAAGATCTCAGAGATCGTAAAAAAAAAAAATAGGAGGTAATGTCGTTTTACTCGCTGTAGATTTTAGTCAAACATTACCAGTTATTCCACGAGGGAGACCAGCAGATGAACTCAACGCGTGTTTAAAATCCATGCTTCTCCCACGCTCGGTTATATGTCGCGTGTTCTCGGGTAGGTGCACCAAAAAATGTATACATTTAAGCATGTAATGGGCAAACAAAAAATGAGGTATACCCGAAGGCACTGCAGTAGTACTTAATGTAACTTTACTTCTTAAATGTTAATGTTTTACTGTTTAATAATTTATACGCTTCTTATATATTGTTCAAATTCTTTTATCAAAATACCAGTGACAGCGCAATGCACGATAACATGGAGTGAATACACCATACGCATCTGGCCACGGCCGCCCTGGTGTGCGCAGATAGGAGTTGATTCTAAAATAAAATAAACATAAAAAGAGTAATACAATCATCACCCATAAAGCGTGTGTGTGTGTATATATGTGTATATATATATGTTGATATGTGGATGTGTATATGTATATATATATATATATATATATATGTAGATATGTATATATATGTGTATATATATATATATATATATATATATATATATATGTTTATATGTGTGTGTGTGTATTTTATATATATAAAACACAGCAACACTCATAACAATGACAACACAATTACATTGACAATCATGTTACGTTATTTTTACAATGTTTCCTTTTTTTTTCATAACCTCTTTAACACACTACTTCTCCGCTGCGAAGCGCGGGTATTTTGCTAGTATATATATAATATGTGTATGTATATATATATATAATATGTATATGTATATATATATAATATGTATATGTGTATATATATATAATATGTATATGTCTATATATATAATATGTATATGTATGTAATATGTATATATATATATATACGAGCTGTATATACCCGGCGTTGCCCGGGGCAGAAGTAACCTAATCGGTCAAACACTTACATATATACCAAAGTAAACCTAATCGGTCAAACAGTTACATATATAAAAAAACCGAACCTAATCGGACAAACAGCTAATCTATATACATAAGCAAACCTAATCGATCAAACAGCTTCATATATACAGAAGCGAACCTAATTGGTCAAACAGTTATGCATGTGCAGAATGATTTTACAAACATTATGCGTGTTAACAATCATTAAAAAGAAAAGATTGAGGAACTGTTCTTCTATATGTGATGAAGCCACTAATCAGACAGATTTTTTTCAGGACCCAGCTGTTTCATTACTAAACTACTGCCACCCCAAAGTAATGCCTAATAGTGGTTTTTGGGGTAGCTGTGGAATAAAAAGGGTGTTTTTTAGTCAGTAAGAATCTGACAGTACCCTTCAGTATACGGGCTGAAGGGTGCCTATGTAAGGTTTTACATCCTTCCCGTATGGAAAAAAAAACATACTAAACTTTTTTTTCATCATTACACATAATCTCAGTCAAATGGAAGTACGCATTCTCAATTTATTTTTATCTAATTTTTACTTTTTCACAAAGCCATCCCATGCCAATTTGTATGAATAAACTTTTGCTAGAGAGTTAGCAAAAGTTTATTCATGCACATATTTTAATACGGATAATCTATCTCTAATCAAGGTTCTCATTTTCATTCTAATTTAAAATAATAATAGATACTCATTTTTTTCTTCTGTTTTAGAAAAACCAATCTATGCCACCTACATCTTTGTCAAGTCAGCTTCATCCAGCTTCATCACATATAGAAGAAGAGTTCCTCAATCTTTTCTTTTTAATGATTGTTAACACGCATAATCTTTGTAAAATTATTCTGCACATGCATAACTGTTTGACCAATTAGGTTCGCTTCTGTATATATGAAGCTGTTTCATCGATTAGGTTTGCTTTTGTATTTATGTAATTGTTTGACCAATTAGGTTTGCTTATGTATATATGAAGCTGTTTGTCCGATTAGGTTCGGTTTTTTTATATATGTAACTGTTTGACCGATTAGGTTTACTTTGGTATATATGTAAGTGTTTGACCGATTAGGTTACTTCTGCCCCGGGCAACGCCGGGTATATACAGCTCGTATATATATATATATATATAGCAAAATACCCGCGCTTCGCAGCGGAGAAGTAGTGTGTTAAAGAGGTTATGAAATAAAAAGGAAACATTTTAAAAATAACGTAACATGATTGTCAATGTAATTGTGTTGTCATTGTTATAACTGTTGCTGTCTTTTATATATATATATATATATATATATATATATTATATATATAATATACACACACACATAAACATTTATATACATATACATATATATATACATATCTACATATACACATGTACATATATATACACACACATACATAAACACACACATAAGACTTACTGAGTGAAACGGGCTTTCATTGACAATCATGTTACGTTATTTTTAAAATGTTTCCTTTTTTTTTCATAACCTCTTTAACACACTACTTCTCCGCTGCGAAGCGCGGGTATTTTGCTAGTATATATATATATATATATATATATATATATATATATATATATATATATATATATATATATACATATACACACATACATGCAGTTTTAATAACACAGAAATCAATATAAACATTAACATCATTATCATATGAGAATATGAAGTAATATATAAGAAGCACATTTCATATAAATATAAATTATTAAACAGTAAAATCTTCTTCTGTAATTTGCTACCGTGGCAATTTGTGTGTCTGTCCAGGATTTTAAATGACCTGTAGCTCGCAAACCGTTGCACCTATACACTTGAAATGTGGTACACATATAGTACGTCACGTCTACTATCCGCTTTATGGGTGATGATTGTTTTAGTCTTTTTATCTTTATTTTATTTTATTGTACAATCAAGTCCTATCTGCGCACAGCAGGGCAGCCGTGGGCGGATGTGTATGGTGTATTCACTCGATGTTATCGTGCATTGCGCTGTCAGTGGTATTTTGATAAAAGAATTTGAACAACATATAAGAAGCGTATAAATTATTAAACAGTAAAACATTAACATTTAAGAAGTAAAGTTACATTAAGTACTACTGCTGTGCCTTCGGGTATACCTCATTTTTTGTTTGCCCATTACATGCTTAAATGTATACATTTTTTGGTGCACCTACCCGAGAACACGCGACATATAACCGAGCGTGGGAGAAGCATGGATTTTAAACACGCGTTGAGTTGATGTGCTGGTCTCCCTCGTGAAATAACTGGTAATGTTTGACTAAAATCTACAGCGAGTAAAACGACATTAGCTCCTATTTTTTTTTTTTACGATCTCTGAGATGTTGCTTTTTTCGGTTCAAGGCTTCATAAGCTCTTTTATGTTGTATGGTGTACTTATCCCAAACCATCATTTTTGAATGTTGCAACACTTTCGCCTTGTATGTAGATCGGGGTAATTACATTCATTGCATTCCTAGTCTGAATCACAATCTGATTGTATGGGTGGTTACCTGGCACTGTAAGGTTGCCACCCGTCCTTTAAAATACGGAATCGTGCCGCATTTGAGAATGAAATTGCGCGTCCCGTTTTGAATCAATACTGGACGGGATTTATCCCGTATTTTTTTTATCATTTTTTTTAAAGCAGCGTCTCATGCAAATCATCCCACACGCATTTTATGAAGATGCCTCCTTTCCTACTTTTGATTGGGTAATACTTGATGTCATCGTTAGTTTGATTGGTGTTTTTAACTGTCCAGTGAGTAGGGCGTGTCTTTCAACGGAATGAAAAAAAGGCCCACCCGACGACCCACCCATTCCATTTTTATATATATAGATATATATATATATATATATATATATATATATATATATATATATATATATATATATAATATGTGTGTATATATATATAATATGTGTATATATATATATATATATATATATATATATATATATATATATATAATATATGTGTATGTATATATATAATATATGTGTATTGTGGTGTGTGGCCGGCTAAATATCCCAGCCCTCACCCCCAGGCCGCCAGATGGAGCTCTCCCAACAGCGTGGACGTTCCCCGAATTCCAGCAGGGCCTCATGGACTTTGTAGTTTGCTGGATACCTTGGGGACCACCAGGAGTCGCTGTGGGGAGACTGCCGGACTCTTGCATGCCCTATAACCCGGGAGTGCATGTCAGTCACGTGACTCGAGGAAGTGACGCGCTCCCGGGATGAAGAGGAGGACTGTTTGCCCTGACCCGGAAGGAAATGGACTTGTGGGTTTGGTTTGGAACCACTTCCGGGTCAGGAGCTATAAAAGGACTATGGGTAAGCCCAGACATTTGAGCTGAGCTGGGAGGAAGGGTGGCAAAGTGTCTGGGAGTGTGGAGGAATTATTGTTATTGTTATTATTATTGTTATTGTTATTATTGAGTATTGTGGAGAGGAGGGTGCTTTGTGCACTGTATTGTCCAAATAAATAATAATTGGACTTTTATCTGGTGTCTGACGTCTGATCCAAGGGTTCAAGGGGTCACGGAGACCTCTAATCTATCACAGTATGTATATATATATATATATATATATATATATATATATATATATATATATATATATATATAATATATGTGTATGTGTATATATATATAATATGTGTGTATATGTATATATATATATGACAGCAACACTCATAACAATGACAACACAATTACATTGACAATCATGTTACGTTGTTTTTAAAATGTTTCCTTTACTTTTTCATAACCTCTTTAACACACTACTTCTCCGCTGCGAAGCACGGGTATTTTGCTAGTGTATATATATATTGTGGCAGATGACTAGGGATCCTGCCCCATCGGGATGCCTGGAAGAAGGACGGACCGGGAGAGGGGCACTATCTTTCCCTGGGCACAAGAGGGCAGCCCCCCTGGATTCCATCAGGGCCACGGAAATGTAGCTGGGGAGCTCAACCCTGTGGGGATGCGTGGCCACCACCAGAGGGCACCTGGATGGTCCTGGAGCCCTGGAGGGGCTGCCACACCAGGAAGTGCTGTCGAACCAGGAACTATGTACGCCCGAAGTGCTTCCGGGTGCAAGGGCAGCACTTCTGCCACACTAGGAAGTGCAGCCGGAAAACCATTACAGTGGACCTGGAGCACATCCGGGGCGAGGTAAAAGGGGCAGCCTCACTCCATTCGGGAGCCGGAGTTGGGTGTAAGGGGACGGAGCTTGCGAGAGATGAGTGAAGGCGGCTGAAGGAAGGAAAAGGACTGAGTATAGTGTGGCGATTTGTGCACTGTGCTGGTGTTGTCTGTTGCACAATAAAAGGTGCATGTTTTAAAGATTTGGAGTCCATGTCTGTCTGTGCCGAGGCTGGTCTTTCACAATATATATATATATATATATATATATATATATATATATATATATATATATATATATATATATATATAGTCATACAAATGCACATGGGGGATGGTTTACAGGCTCAAATAGTGATATTTGTCAGCCAGACCAGGGGTCGGCACTCTGATCTGATCCTTTCTTCTCTTGTCCCTCTGCAAACCAGCCAAATGCTATGGCTCTCAATGACATCACCACCGGTCCAACCACAGATGACGTCAATTCCACTACCCAGAACCCATATACTTGCCACATCAGTTCCTGTTTCGGTCTCCCTGACTCCATCCATTTCTCTAATCCACCATATTTATAGCCCAAACTCATCCTGTTAGTCAGTTTGGTTTTGAACTCTGCTTTGTAAAGATATGTTTGCTTATTTTTTTTATTTTTCAGTATACAGCGTGGCCATATATATATATATATATATATATATATATATATATACATATATAGTGACATACGTGCACTTGAGAGACCGTTTACAGGCTCAAATCAATGTGTTTTCGGTTGATGGTGTGTTCAAACTTTATCTCCCTTTTTCCTCTGCACACCATCAGAAGAGCCCTCCTCCTAAAGACATTACTTCCGCTTCCGGTCCCTGTGAATTCTCCTCTTCCTTTCATACAACTATATAACGACCATGTATACGGGGTGGCTACCCCAAACCTCTTTTCTGTGTTTGTTCTGTTTATGTTACTATTTGTATAAATATATATATAGTGGGGGGGGGGGGTCACCCACCATAGACTAACTATGAGGAGTAAATGTCACAGAACAAACATAAGAAACTTAATAACTAGATAAAGAAATTATCCATCTTGAACACATGAGTGAAAAGATCAGAATTCATAAGTTATGTGCTTTTTCTATAGGAGAGATAAGTTAAAGTAAGTTTTCGCAATTTTATATTTTGTATTGTTTGTTATTGTCTTTTGTCTGTATATCTCTATACATATACTGTATAAATATACTTGCATAAATCCAACCTATATTATACTTATGTTGTAAATAAATAGTATTATTTGGTTTTTTTGCAGCCAGCATGTCTTGGCTATTTGGTCAAAAACAGCCTATCACCACAGAAAAATGTAGTTATTTAATGTAGATTTATGATCATAAATTGTATAGACCTCTTTATGGTTCTGGAGTTCCTTCTGAAAGGGGAAACAAAGACTTCTCTCTTGTCTCCTACAGAGGTCTAATGGTGCATGCATTTAAAAAAAAATCGTGGTAGAATTTGAAGAGCAAATGAAATTGCAGCTACAGAATCCAACCTGAGAGAAACCTCAGTGTGTCATTGAGGCAGAAATGGAAGATCAACTGGAGCACAATGCTTGGGGAGTTTACGTTTTCTGTTTTCTAGACCAGCCTCTGCACAGCTATGACAAAAGACATTGATTAATGAAGCACCAGTTGAAGACTGTCCATCACTGACTCACTGCGTGGCCCTGGGTAAGCCACAGGAGCTGTTAGAGCTTTTATAAAGATAGGAGTAATTGTTACTGCACCCTTAAAATACTTTGGAGTTATGTTCATTCTTGTATGATGCTGTATACAAGTTTTTTGTTTGTATTATACTAACTTGTCAGACTAAGTTCAAGATGCTGGTTGTGCAGCACGTGCACCCTACAGCTCTTTATCTGCCCCAACCTTGTGTCTCAAAGAAAGAATCTCAAGCATTATCCTAGACAAACAAGTGACAATTTTTCATCAAAGCCAACGTAAATCTGACATAAGGTGCCACATGAAGGCCCAGCATGAGTTGCATAGTGAAGAGTTCAAACAGCATCTCCTTTGTCTCTAAATGTTCAGTCAGAAAAATGTGATTTGTCAGAATCCTGTCATCATTAGGGGTCAGAAAGTGAAGAGGCCAGACGCAGGGCGAGTTCGGGATATCTGTTTGAATGTTTACTCAGCACAAACCCTACATACTGATGTCCTTATTGATGGGAAGATCTGCTTTTGACATATTTATGTGAAAAAGTGCTGGAGCCAGACCAATCCAGCTTTACATTCAGTGCCACACTTGTGCCGGTGTCTGCCAAATCTGAAAGCATTCTCTCCTGCCCATTTCCTTTCAACCGCCACAAATGCTTCTTTCCTTGCCAAATAGCTGAAATTCAGCTGTGCTAAATTCTTCTTCAAATAAACAAGGTTTCCTGGGAATAGCACACAAAAATCTAAATATCTTGTGTAAACTACACATTGACTTTTTATCTTCCTAAATGTACGCAGTGGTTTTGCAGCAGATGGTGGGGACTGCTGGCTTTGGGGAAAGACAACTAACATCTGAGTATGGTGTATGATGGCCTACAGGGTACAAATCTGTACAGACTACAAAAGAAGCGATGGCTTGGCACAGACTGCTGTACTCATTCTGATTTTCTTTAAACTGCTTTTCTGAAGCAATGAGGGAAGACTCACATGTGCCTTTAAATTCTGAAAATTGTATGCAGTGTCAATGTTAAGTTGAGCTGCTGTGCACAAGTAAGACAAACATGTGACAGCCTGATGGTTAGTTTGTAAATGGATTTGTTAGTATAATACAATTACTGTGAGCCTTAATATCAGAAACAGTGCCCTTCATAATAGGACAAAGACACATATTTCCTTGATGTACCCCCCAGCTCCACAGTTTAAAATTACAAATCAAACAATTCAGTCGTGATTAAAGCGCACATTGAAGACTTTCAATTCAGGGTATTTCCATACATTTCAGTCTCAGAATGTGAAGATTGAGGGCACAGTGGCAACAGGATGGTCCTGCCTTTGGGTCTGCACCTACAAAGTACAAGGAAAATAGTCGAACAATTCATTACTCATAGAAAGTAAAACATAAACAACTTTAAAAACACAGAGCTCTGTTATTAAAGAAAAATCACACAGAAACATGAAAAAAACTAATGTAAAGTTAACAAAAATGATAGAAAAACAGAAAATAAATACAAGTCTGGGAATAAACACTGGCTATAGCATAACACTAACATAGCAAAAAAGGCTTTCACCCTGAAAGTTCAGCAAAGCAGGTTAGGACTTTCTCAGGCCTGTATAGCAAAGGGCTAATCTCAGGAAGCCAGCCCCCCACCTACCTACACAGCACTAGAAATGGATAAAATGACTTATAAGAGAGAGGAAACCATTAAACCCCTGGCTCTGTAAGACAAGACCCACAAAAATAAAGATTTTACTGTAGTTAAAGTGAGCAAAGCACACAAATAGGATTTACCTAAAAAGTCAATCAAAGGTAAAGAAGTTCCAATATGAATTGGAAAATCAGTAACCCCAAGAAGAGAAGCAAAAATATAAATAAACCAGAAAAAATCAAAATAAAGCAATAGGAACGATAAACTCCAAACAACACCTAATAACAAAATGCGGGATGCAGTCTCGTTTACAAAAATATTGAGGTGGAAGGCAGTCCCTGATGTGTGACATCATGGCAGCCCCGTGATGAACATGTATAAATTTAAAGACACAGGACATGAATACAATAAAATAAATAAACATTTCAGAAATTATATAAAAACAAGAAAAATAATAATAATAAAACACAACAATAAAACAGACAATACTCATAATACAACTGAAACTTAGTGGTGGCTCTGAGGCTAAGGATCTGTGCTGGTATCCAGAAGGTTGCCGGTTCGAATCCCCGTCACTGCCAAAAGAGATCCTACTCTGCTGGGCCCTTGAGCAAGACCCTTAACCTGTAATTACTCCAGGGTCGCTGTACAATGGCTGACCCTGCGCTCTGACCCCAAGGGGTATGCGAAAACTAACAAATTCCTAATACAAGAATAAGGCGAAGTAAATGAACAAAAAAAAAATCTTAAAAGATAATTGGTGCTAAAGGCAGTGATTCCAGCATCTTACAAACAAATGTCCTCCTAGTGTGGTCTCTAGAACATATAGAGAAAGGCCAGATTAACAAAAAACATCCATTGAGAAGCAGTTCTGTGGGTGTAAACCCCTTAAGTATTTTCACACTTAGATATTTTTAAACAGTTTTGGGTGAACTCAGGAGCGATTTCCTCCATAGTCTAGGATATTGAGGTAAATGTCACCATACTAATTACACTTTTGAGGTTGGTCAACCAAAAATGAAGATCACTTGAGTGTGCTCCTGCTGGTGGTTTCTGAATGACACAGAGCAGACTGAGTTAATGATTCTCTTTTGTGCTACTGTGTGCCCTCCAAATCTTTCCCCTGTGCCCCTTTTAAATCAGTCCTTGTAAAGGTTGCTGTTGTGAACTGCCTGGCTCATAAAACTGTGAATGATCCTTTGACTCCAAAATTGGCTTCAAGGCTTCATTTTAGGCCTAGTAATTAAAATGTGCCTCTCCTCAAACCAAAGAAGTAGGCCTCTGGCCTTCATAGGCCCAACAAAAAAGGATTCTCTTTGCAATTTCCAAAAGACTCATAAATGGAAGGGGAGAACCACAAAACCCCAGACCCAAGAACAAAACAGTGCTTCTTAATTACAGTGAAACATTATTACCAAAATATATTAAAATGCAAATCAAAAAAGAATTAAAAAGAATGTTTAAAATGGCAAACAAAAGAAAGTAAAATAAGACCACCATTTCAAAAAATCTAATCCATTAAATAACCACCACCTCATGATTCGCTTGGTTCTTAAATAACAGTGGGGGCAGTCCCTAAACTACAGCATTAGGTGGCCCTACCCCCTTCGACTAAAATAAAAAGCATATTGAAAGATGTTCAAATACTTGACACTTTGTTCTAATATTTTACACTAAGGATGCATGCTGTTCATTACAAGATAACTAACTGAATTAATAATAATAAGAGCACCAAAACATGTTATATGAGAATAGCAAATGATATAAATTTGCACGTGTTAACATTGAAAAATAACAAAAACTAATTTAAAAAGGGTATTAAAAAAATAAACTAATTAAAGAAAAGTATACTTAGGCCAGGGATGGAGCCCTGACAAAATCATAACATTACAAATATGATGCTGAATTATGTGCCATGTCACAAAGTACACATCATCTCAAGCATGAAGCCATTTTTTTTAACTTAAATGGCCTTTACGGTCCCAATGATATCAATCAAACTGAGCTGCTTTAGGATGAGGCAGAACGGGAGGTTCATAGTGTTAACTTATATATTATGATCTTTTTGAAAAAATATCAAAAAAGAGGATGCAAATCTAAAACACAACACAAAAGAAAGACCTGTCCTCTTTGGGCTCAGTGAGTAGGGCTCAAAAATAAGTGTAAAGCAGGCCAGTATTTTCACTGGTCAGCCCAAAAGAGAACACACCAGAACAGATTAGCTCAAAACCAGACTTCAACCTTGTTAAGCCCAAAGTGGGGAAAACTGGCTAAAAATAAATATTCCAAAATATAGCAGAATGCTCCACAGGAAGGAGGATAACCCATAAACCCCTGGCTTATGCACCAAAAATGAAAACAAATAATCATTATAAATACATGATTTATTTAACAAATAGAAAAATTCAGAAGATCAAAAAAGATTTGCCTAAAAGGCAATCCTAAGTGAACATTTCCCCAAACATGTAAATGCCAAATCCAGGAACAAGCGCAGAAAGTAGTCAAAAACCAGAGAATCCAACAGAAATAGCAATACTTATAAACACTCCACACTAACACGATGATATCTTACTCCTGAGCCTTCTCAGTTGACTTAAATAGCCAGAGGGAGGTCTGAGGAGTGGTGACGTCAGGGTGGCCCCGCCTCCTGTGGCTCTAGCCAGAAAGAACCAGGAATATCAGAACATTTACAGTTATAGGACGCAATTACTAAATCAAAGACAAACACAGAGTAACAGAAATTACATAAAATGTGAAATTTCATAATTCAAGAATAAGAAAAACAGTAAATGATACATTAACATATAACAGAAGCCTTAATTTGATGTAATTATAGTATTCTTGGGCAAAAGGAGTTGCAACTGGTGCTAGAATGGTGGATCTAAAAAAGTGACCACTAAGTTTATATGGCAATGCAGACTGAAAATGAAGCAAATGCAGACACTAAAATTTTCTAATGTAAAATGAGCTACTGGAGTTAAAAAAAATATCCAAAGTTTGGGTTTTATGTAAAACCAGCTGACAGTTAAAGATAAGAAGTTGTGCATCAAGAGTGTAAAAGGATAACCTACACCAGCAGTGAGGCCAACTGTAACACACAATGACAATTCCTGCCCTTTCTGCAGCATGCCAGGTGCCCCATCTGTTTCTGCTCTTTTCTGGATGGAGACCAGTGGAAATAACTTGTTTAGGTTAAACAGGCCTGAAGCCACTTGGTGGACAGTGGGAACATTCAAATGGCAATGAAATCCTCTGTATGCTGCCTTTTTACAGAACACATTAATGTCTGCCATAGAAAGACACTCTTTAGTTCTTGTCGGCCCAAGTGTTTCCACTCCAAAATTGAAAGCACAGAGAGATGTTCGGGTCAACTTGTTTCATCTATCTCAGTGAGCTCTCTAGGTTTCAAATATGTCAGCACTGATGTGGTTAGTTTAGATAGGGAGTGTAGGACCAGCCACCGGGCAGTAATGGCATCATTTTTCCACCCCCAGCTTTGTTTAGCGCACTCACCTCACCTCTTTCAGTGTTTGCTCATCAAGTGCCACATAATACTTCAGCGAAGAGTGGGCAGCACAGGTTTTTACTCTATATTATACGCTAGTGAAGTATTCAACCTCGAGGATGTAAAAGGGCAGAGGTGGTGCTTGTGAATGAGCGCGGGTAGGACTGGGTTTTTTACTTTCCTTATGTGTGATATTTTTATTCCACATAATTAATATGTGAAAGCTGATCATAAATAAATATTGTTGGTATCTGACATGAACTCTGTCTGTAGTGTACTTTTTAGGGAACTGAATCCATTACTGTTTCGAGGATTCTATTTAAATAACCAATAATATGTACATATATATTTTTTTGATACACTTTATTAATCCCTTAGAGGAAATTGTCTTTTCGCATGACTTTTGGACGTCAGGGCACAGATTTGTGATGGTCAGGGTTAGCTTCACACTCCCTGGTAGCTTCTGGGAGCCTCTTAATCCCATAACTGTCCATGGTGATGAACCGAGATTCGCAAATGAGGACACACACATTCAGCCGGGCATGTGAGGGCACACACATTGGTGTAAAAATGTCCAGTGCTTTTATTGAAACCAAACAGTGCAGTGCCAAAATGATCCTCAATAAATAAATAATCCATTAAAATCAGGTGAACACAAAGGCTTAAATTAATAAATACTGTATATCCATAAAAACAAGGTTAAAATACACAGCAGGAAGCAGTAATAAAAACTCAAAATCCCAGGTGCATCCATCTCCAATCTTGACATCCCCTCTGCTTACCCCAAATGGGATCCTGCTGCCAGAGGAGACATCCTTCCGACAGGCAGAGCCAACCTTTTAACTGGCCTGTGCCCCTGCTGCCGTCACTTCTGACAGGGCGCCTCACCAAGCCAGACTCCTGCTGCCATCTCTGTGCTTTACACGAGAGAGCCCTCCTGAGCAATGGCTCACTCCAGCTCCCTTGAACTGCTCAGCCCCCTTAAGTGTTGGCCACACACTCCATCTCAGGGCTCTCTACCTGGCTGCCTGCCTCAACCCTAGCTCACGCTGGCGTCTCCTGATCCTACTGTCTCTGCTCTTCTTTCCTTTAACCTCCATCTCTTTGTTTTTTCTTTTTTGATTCTCCTTCTCTGCCATGTAGAGTTCCTTTTAAACTGGTTGATTAAGGGCAGGTGTGGTATTCTAAGGTGTGAAGGAGACACCTGACTGACCCACTCACATCCACTCACAGCCAGCCAAGCATCCCAATCAACCCCAGAGTGGCACTTGTTCGAAAACAACCCACACCCGTTAGGATCCTGAATGCCCCAGGACTCAATAATTAATCCTTCGCCATTGAACTTCTTATGACAAGGATCAGCCATTGTACAACACCACTGGAGCAATTTTCAGGTGAAGGAGCTTGCTCAATGGGCCCAACAGAGTAGTATCTCTTCTGGCAGTAACTGGAGTTGAACAGGCAACCTTCCAGGTAGCAGCACAGATCCTTATTCAAAGAGCCACCACTACACCTATCAACCATTATTTTATATAGCACCTTAAAAAGGCAAACAATACCCCCAACTGCACCTTATGCCATCGCCACCCCACTTTTATCTAAATAACTGCAGCAACAGCTTTGAAATTATTTAATTTAGAACCAATAGAATCGACCTGCAGGTCACCAGATCTCCACAAGCCAATCAAATTGCACACAACCAATAACATTTAACTGCCTTTGCTTTACACATCACTCATGTTGCTGTTATAATTAATTTTTAATTTAAAAAATTTCTCAGTCTTCATTTATGTAGTTTCTAAATGTTGTCTTTCTTATTTAGGGAATCAGGTATGGAGATTTCACATATCTTATTAATTTAATGTAAAAGCGTTAGGTCAATAGTGGTATAAAGATTAGCTCATTTACTTTCATAACCATCTGAGCTTTCAGATAATTCTATAAAGACTTTGTGTGTAATTCTTAGTTTTGTTTCTCTCTGGCACTATGAATTTAGGCAACACTTTTGACCACAATTTCTGAGCTTTATTGTTATGATTTTAGACTTACGAACTTTGCATGGATTTTGATGACATCTCATTTCCCAGGTTGTCTCAGTACAATCCTGTCTCAATTTTTCAAGTCAGTACAGTTGCGCCTCTCCCAACAGGCTCATTTCAAGGCACACCTCGTGTGTCGTTCTTATAAAATATCGCAACACTATGGTTAAGGCTGTTATGTGTCACAAAGTGGCAGAAGATTATTGTGAGAAGGCTACAATAACCAGCAGATGATAACGTGTGGCAAGAATCCTAGTAAAGCTGAAATCAGGTCAGAGCCGAAGATGTCAAATGATCAAAACACGAGAGTAAAAGAAGAATTAGAAGTCAATGGCAAAAAGGGGGTCAATAAACTCCAAGCGCAACCTGACAGTAGGACTAACTTGTTAAAGAAACAATCGATATATTGAAGGCATTTTCACGCACATAGTCCGTTTGCTTTCTTCCGAATCAGGAGGTGTTTTGTTACGTTGTTTCAGTTCCCCTGTGATGGGCTGGTGCCCTGCTATTTTCTTTTAGCTGTATGCTGTTGCGTATTAACTCTCTAATATTCACAATTTAGTTTATCTCAAACCATGTTTGCTGATTTGCTGATAACACTGACTAGAACATCAAATTTAGCACACACATTAAGAGGATGCCCCAAATACGCTCATCACAACGGTAGTGTATGACTGTGGCCAGGTGTAGCAATGACAAGACAGGCAACGGTGCAAAGCTGGGACACCAGCTGAGTTGTCCCATTTAATATACTGACTCCAACACAAAACTGAAAAGAAATATGACCACTCGGGCTCAAAATAACAAGCTCTTTGGATTCTCTTAGAAAAGGGTTGTTTTTTTAGGAGCTCCGTCCAGTGGTTCACTTTCAGGACAGAATGACGACTGCTTCTGGTAGTCTGCATACCATAAGGGTGGGGCTAAATGCCCTCACCGGATGGTTTCTCAGAGCTGAAGAGAAGAAGTGAAGGTATGCATCAGCACCCCCTCTTGCTCTGGCAGGTTATTACATACCTCAATTAAGCCCGTGAGGAGGTTTGTTGGTCTCACTAGGGACTGCTAATCATTTCTCAACATATGTATGTGTTTTGGTCAACCATATAACAAGTGAATTTATTCCTTTTTTGCAAAACACATGGTCAACTGCCATCCAATCATGCATGTGAGAGGTGCTGTGACTGAGTCAGGTGCTGCTCTGAATATGTATTTGTTCGAGTTGCTTTATGTAAAATGTGTTACATTTATACCTGTGTGCATGTTTATTTTTACTGTTATATTGCTTCTAATTCTCAACTCATCTCTATATATAAAATCCCTATGTGCGTCCAGGTGTCCGTGTGTGGGTGTCTTTTGGTGAAGTGCGCATGCGCGGGGCACAGTGCGTGCGCGATATTACTGTCAGAGAAAGTCAGAGGCATTTTACGGAAATACAAACCAGTATTACTGCGAGAAGAAATTAAAGGTACACAATACAGTGACGCATATTACAGCCACATACAAGGCAGTATTACTGTCAGAGGAGATTAAAGGCATATTACCAACGTGCACGCCTGTATTACCGGCAGAGAAAATTAAAGGTATATTACGGACGTACAAGCCAGCGGACGTACAAGACGGTATCCTTCAATAAGGGCGCGCACAAAAAGGCGAGCCTCAAAAGGGCGACCTCAATTGGGCGCAGCGAATAAAGGCGCGCGTAAATAAAGATCTGCACCATTGTTGCTCTTCACATATTCCAGAGCCATTTGAACTAAATTATCTATGAACGCCTTTATTCGCCGCGGTCAATTGTGGTCGCCCTTTTGAAGCTCGCCTTTTTGTGCAAGCCCTTATTGAATAGAGCCGTACAAGACAGTATTACTGTCACAGAAAATTAAAGACACACAATACACGGCGGCAGCCCACGAAGAACGGTCAGCTCAGCAAGTAAACATCAACAAAAGAAAGGCTGAAAGAAAGAAAAATACAACTGACAAAAAGAATGAGGTCAAAGTCCCTTGCCATTTAATATAGACTGTTCCTACTAATGTTTATGCACTACTGTTCTAGCGCCCTTTATTGTAACGGGCTAAATGACTAGTTATAGTATAAATGACATTCCACAACTACCAACAGTAGACCCTCAGTGTGATCACCACAGTACATCTAATTTCACATACTGCACAGTATTTCACATAATTATATCAGTCTCATGTTGGATCACATTCATACCTGAAGTGAACTGCTCCAGGGTTTGCTTGGTGCCGCACTGAGACCACCCTTTCCAAAGGGTCTCCATGTGGTTGTTTTGTGGGGCACAGATAGACCCTTCTTGGAATTTTTGCTGTTTAAATCATGTGACATAAACATGCAATCCAAATGGCTGTTCATCAGAGCTCCTATATCATGGAGCTCTTGAGGTCTTACAGCAAGACCCTTCTTGGGCAAACACAAATACTTGATTATCTAGTAAGCCTCCCAACTGCCAAACATTGGATTAGGGATTTAAGTTTGTGTGCTCAGAGGTGGCCTATGCAGTTTGGGTGCCAATGCGGAGTGTTCAGATGCCTACACAGAAGGGGCAGGGGCAAGGGCGAGACGTGGGTGGAAACATTTTAGTGCTATGTCCCTATTGACAAATTTATTTGTGTGCGCTTCAATTGGCATGGGTGGACCTCTTCTGTGTCTGCTTCACAACTAGCTTCCTGTCCTTTCATTTTCCTCCTCATATGCTTTTCTACTGTCAGCAAGAAGTAACATGTAAAGGGTATCAAAAGTGGATTTTTGGTTTCCCTCAGCATTTGAAACATGTCAAAACTTGCCATCTCCTTTAAGATTTTCTCCCTTGACCCTAATCTTAATTCAAAAATCTGTTTTGGATCTCTTCTGAGCACAGTGCAGACATTTTGATGCAAAAACATGAGGGGCCTGCCCTCATCAGCACACTGGAATTTTGGAGTTTTTAGGTGTGTCTTCTACTTTGAGGGACTTGAACTTTTCTGCAGTATCCCTACAGGTCTTTTTAACAGGATGGAGATGGTGTTACATCTTTATTTCTCTGAAATGAAGTTCTGGTCTTTTGGCATTCAAAACAATTTTTTTAGAGCTTTCTTGTAGGTGGTGCTCTAGTTCCCCCAGCTCTTGTACTCTGTCTGAACAAACCTTTTGCAACAGCTCTCCACATTTTGGTTATTTGGTGTTAAATCTTCATCCACCGCAGCTGCTGTACCATTTCACGAAATACTGCAGAAATTGTGACACCTGGCTCCACCTCTTCTTTGCACCCTATTGGCTCTTGGGTTTCTTCAGGTTTTCCCTGAATCATTAGTATATGAGCTTGCCAACTTGCTGTTCTTAATGTGGTCGATAGACTGCCCAGGTATAGTATGACTCATCTGATGATGTTCTTCCATTTCAGGTAGTTTCACATATTTGCCATGTTGCTTGAAACCTCTGTGGTTTCATTTGGATCTGTTACTGCATCTGGAACAAGCCTACTTTGACATCACATTCCAGGCAAATGACTGCAAAAAACAGGCCTAGTTTGCTTTTATGTGGAATCCCCACAAGAACACGTGGGATTCAAGAGTCAGTAGAGCCTTAGGCAAACTGGTAATTCTCCTGATTGTTAGGCTTACCCCCTCTCTACAGATTAAGTCCTCTTATTAAGTCATTCTGGGCCCATTTTTGGCTTTTCTGTGAAATGAGGCAAGGATGCTAGCAGTTTTTGATCAGCAACATTATTTTACATCCTTGGAAACTCCCTCCAAGATTCTGGATTCACCTTCTGGTTCGTCTATGGTTTATTCCACATTAACAGTGTGGACAGTAGAGGGTACCAGAGAGCACCTAATCTGACGAATCCTCACAGACACAAGTCCCGTTTAAATAAAACCAGTTTATTTATATAACTACCTTCCACAAAGTTTCCAATAGTGCAATAAACACAATTGTCTTTACTTTTTCTCCTTCTTTCCACCACCTAGACGAGCTTTGTACGTCAAGTGGCTTCTTTTATTTAGGACCCAGGAGTACTTACGGTGCTCGGGCATAGCCTGACAGAAGTAACTCAGGGTCCCACGAACGTCCCACAGAGTAGGGATAAGGAATCCTTGTAGCACCCCTTGGTGGCCCTGATGGTACCCAACAAGACTGATCTAGGGAACTACAATATCCAGAGTGCCTTGCAGGTATCTGCAGAGGTAAAATTGCCCAAGGAAGTTGTCTCCCTTTGTTTCAAGGGATCCTGTAGTCCTGCTGGGTTGTCTCCCCCTGTCCTTTCATTATGTTGTCCTCCTGGCTGCGTATTATCCCAGGGTCCAACCCAGCCAGGACACCAGTGCACCCACTCTAGCACTGGAATTTAGTGCCCTATTTCTTATGGCGGCATTGGGCTGGCCTCCATTCCACTTAAGGAATCATGCTGGCTGGGATGCTCGCACATGCTTGTCGTCCATCACAACAAATAAATTACAAAACTCTATTCTTATTTTAAATGTTTTCCATCCCCATTAATATTTTTGCTTCCGGCTGAGCATGTAACTTGAACAATTTACCTCCCCATGTCCTTCCTTCAATCTGGCCTTCTGGTGGGGTAATGTTCCTCTGTCTAATCCTGCTGGGATGCCAGCCTACCCATTCTTCAGATGGCATCCTGTGTCCAGATCTTTGTGTAGGCAGGAAACCTCCTGCCACTTTTCATGCCTATCTGCCACCTGGGCTTTCCAGCTAGACACAAGAAGGGAGTCCATTTTGCCATCCATTACATAGTGTAGACTAGGTCCATAAAGCATGCTCTCACTGTTGTTCTTTTCCAGAAGTCTGGTCACTTTAGGATGGAAACTGGGAACTGATGTTCAAGAGACTACCAGACAGTGTTGAAAAGCACTTAATTTTTTGTCATGGTATGTTTTGACTCATTGTCCATGTGTGCAGTTAAGTGTTGTCCTATCAGGTTTGCAGCATTTGGCTGAATCTGAGCAGATATCTCAATTAACACCAGTGACTGACTTCCATTGGCAGCCATACATTATCATGCCATAACACTGCCTCCAACATGTTTCCCAGATGATGTGGTATTCATTGATCATGAGCCATTTCTTATTTTCTCTTTCCATCATTCTGGTACATACTAATCTTAGTTTCCTTTGTCCAAAGAAAATTGTTTTCTAGCAAAGTCTAATCTGTCCTTCCTATGCTTGAGTTTTACTAGTGGTTTGCACCTTGTGGTAAACCCTCTGACTTTACTTTCATGAAGAATTCCCTTACTTGTAGACTTTGGCAATAATAACTCTACCTCCCGGAGAATATTCTCGGTTTGGCTAAATGTTGTGAAGGGGTTCTTCTTTACCAAGGACAGAATTCTATAATCATCCAGAACAGTTGTCTTCTGTGGATGTCCAGATCTTCTGATGTACAGTATGTGCTCAGCTCACCAGTGTGTCCCTTCTCTTTAAGAATGTACCAGTTGGTTGATTTGACCACTTCTGATGTTTCTGCTATCTCTCTGAAGGGTTTGTTTTGTTTTCTCAGCCTAATGACTGACAGTTTTAACTTGTATGGTCAGCTCTTTGGACTTCCTATTGATAGTTCTCAGTGACGGCTTCAAAGTGCAAATTCCACAGTTGGAATTAATTACAGACCTTCTACCTGCTTAATATTTAATAAAATAATGAGGGACCTGCTCACACCTGACTATGGAGCAGCTTGTCAGTCAAATGTCCAAATACTTTTGAGCCCCTGGAAATGAGGCGGTTATACAGAAAAATGACTGTTATTCCTAAACATCTCATACAACATTTTTTGTAAACCCCTTACATTAAAGCTGAAAATCTATACTGCATCACATCTTGATTGTTTCATTTCAAATCCTTGTGGTGGTCTACAGAGCCAACATTATGAAAATTGTGTCACTGTCCAAATACTTGTGGGCCTGACTGTATAACACACTAGTGAGTCCACAGCTGGAGTACTGTGTTCACTTTTTCTCCGTATTTTATAAAGCACATAGCAGTGCTGAAGAAAGTGCAGAGGAGGGTGACTAAGCTGATTCCAGGACTAAGAAGTATGAGCTACGAGGAGAGGCTGAAGGAGATAAACTTTTTCAGTTTATGCAAACAACAAGTAAGAGGTGACATGATTGAAGTGTTTAAAATTATTAAGAGAATTAGTCCAGTGGATGCCAACTGTTACTTTAGAATTAATTCTTAAACAAGAACACTGGAACTTCATTGGGAACATTTTAAGGGCAATTTTGCACAAATGTTAGAAAGCACACAAAGAACCATAAACACATGCAATAAACTACCAAGTACCTCAGTGGAGATTAGGTCTTTAGGAATGTTCAAATCTCGGCTTGATATTATTTTGGACAATCAAGGTAAAGAGGATAGCTGCGGTGAGTGTATGGTTCTTGTCATATTTGTTCTTGTAGTTTTTGTTCTAAATTGGACAAGTGTGCATCAATGCACCCTGACATTGGCCAATGACCCCTTGGTTTACAACTGATGCTGCTGAGATAGGCTTCTAACCCTTGGGGCCCTGAACTGAATCAAGCGAGTTTGAAAATGAACAAGTGGATGAACTTCATTTATGTAAAGTGGTTGCAAATTGCCACTCAATAACCTGGGTTGAATGTTTGTGTAAAGCTGCTGCATCTGCCGTTCCTGATGAGGAGCTGAGGATTTTCCAAAGGAGACGACCTTTACATCACCCTTCTCCTGAGAAAAGCCCAGATGTCTCCTTCTATACCCACTGACTTGTACAGGTGCGCAGTGCAGCTCATCCTCAGGGCTGCCTACATCCTGGAATGGCATGTGGTCAGCTCAGGACCACAGGGCACTACAGAGAGAGGTGAAGGCAGCTCAGGAAATTACTGGGAAGCATCTGCCTAATGTCCCTGACATACTGTATATAACATACACAGGCAATCTTGGCAGGAGACCTCAACTGTCCTCGAGAGTCACCTTTCACCCTGGGCCACTTAGCACTCACACCACAAAATTCTGTAACTGTTTTCATCCTCAGGTCATACAGCTCCTCAACACCTACTGCATGAATGATACTGTAAAGAAGACAGGCCAGTTTTTACAAAAAAAAAACAGTAAAGCAGGAATGTTTTTAAAAATTATGTCATGAATAGTTTTTATTAATCAATAAATTTCCTAGAAAGTGCAGTAAACAGTAAACATGTGGTGTGACCACCCCTTGCCTTCTGTTAGGTCCATGATCATGCAGAGTCTGGAGGTCCTTGATTGGTCAGTTGTTCACTTGTCACAGGTCCACTGCAGACTTTGGCCATCTTAGTTGTAATTCCAGACTGGTTAGATGATGTTGAGTGCAGGGTGTTCTGTGGAGCCACTCCATCTGTTGTAGGATTCTCTGTTCCTCTTTCCACTGCAGATAGTTTTCATGATGTCGGCTATGTTTTAGGGTCATTATTACTTTCGTTGTGAGAGGCATCATTCTGGAACTGGCAGTTGTGGTTGGGATCCTTACCCAGCTAGGACACTAGTGTAAAAAGTTGTTTAGATCATTACCTCCTCCAGCATGCAGGGTGGCAGCCTCTTGAAAACAAACTTTTCATTCCAGGCTTCAAGAACCCCTAGTGGACCCAGTGTAATCCTTACTCTTTAACCCCCCATTATGACATCCATGCACATTGGGCAATGTGTAGTTTTTTTAAGTCAGTCCTATTGGGCGCCACCAGGGACTGCTGAAGGGACTAGTATGCCCTACTTTGTCGGGCTTCAGCCTCACCCAGAAGTACTCCTGAGCCACAGTCTTGAGACACTGGAAGTACTCCCAGGTATTACTTAAAAGGAGCAACCAGTTTCAACACGGGGAGCCAAAGTCAGGAGGAGGAAAACAAAGCCTGCCTGGAGGATCGGAGGAGAGGTGGCAGAGTTGCTGAGTGTTAGAGTTATAGTTTGTGGTGTGGGAAAGCTTGTGTGTAAGTGTTTCACACAGTTAAACTCTTCATTCACACTGAAACTTGTGTCCATGCCTTTGTGTCAGGATTTTGGGGAGCTGCATTGCCCCCGATAGTCACAACATCTTGTAAATCACTTTGAGCTATATTGTTTGTACAAAAATGTGTTATAGAAATTAATGTTGTTGTCATTGTTAAAATGACAATGTTGCAGAATGGAGCTGGGACTGATCAGACCACGCCCAATGGTGTTTTATAATGGATAAGAATCCTTCTGTTCTTCTCAGAATTGAGGGGGCCTTCGGTTTTGATCAAATCAGTAAATTTGTTTGCAGAAATGGAACCCCAAACCTGCAAGAATCCTCAACCATGCTTCACTGTTTCTTGTAGACATTCATCCATGTACTGTTCCCCAGTGCTTTGGCGGATAAACTGCCCTCTGTTACAATCAAAGATTTTCAGATACAAATTTTGACTCCTCATTCAGACACTTTTCTATGTCCCAGTCCTTTGTGTTTTCATACATAGGTGAGATGTTCAGCTTTATTTCCACCACCAGAAGAATTACTTTTTGGTTGCAGCTCTTCCATGAACATCACTTCTGACAAGACCTCTCTAGACAGTAGATGGGTGTACCAGGGTCCTAGCGGTCTCTGTCAGTTCCGAGCTGATAGCGGTGCTGGACATCTTCAGATTTCGAAAGGCAGTAAGCTTGATGAATTTCTTGTTTTCTGTTTTCTTAGCTCTGTGTTTCCAGTCCTCAGCCTTGCCTGTTTTATTTGTGCTTCTTGAGAAGAGCTTGGACACCACACCTGGAAACACTTGTTTGCCATTGGAGAGACCTTGATGATGCAAGACATTTACCTTGTGTCTTGTCATTATGCTCTCTTTTGACATGGTATAAACCTGCACCTCCACCACAACCTCACCTTTTCAGTATGTTGACCTCTCATCCTGTTTTATTTCCTCTACATAGCTGTTTCTGTTTCTCCACATGATGTCATTGATCATTAGTACCTTATTCAAGTATTGTGCTATATGCCTACAAAGAGCTCACATTTTTCTAACTGAATGTGCTTTATTACGGTTACATAGTTTCTTTTTGTAAGGATATTCAAATATCTTATTGTTTTGCTTCACCTTTTGCGAAATTAATGTTTCAAACTTTAAAATTAACTAAGGCATATATTTTTGTGGACATTGTGGACACTCTTGACTTAAGTGCAGCATTTGACACTGTTAACCATGAAATCCTTCTGTCACGTCTCTCTGCTGTAGGCATCTCTGGCTTAGCCCTTCAATGGCTCACATCTTATCTTTCTAATAGGCAACAGTTTGTCACACTTGGCCGATATAAATACTCCACCTCACCTGTGTCGCATGGTGTCCCTCAGGGTTCAGTCCTTGGGCCATCACTTTTTCTACTTTATATCCTTCCTTTGGGTCAGATTATTTGCAGACATGGCCTTAACTTCCACTGTTATGCAGACGATATACAGTTATATCTTAGTACAGACTCCCCTACAGATTCACCTTCCAGCACACTCACAGAATGCATCACTGATCTTAAGCTATGGATGGAAAATAACTCTCAAACTTAATGTCAATAAAACTGAAGTGTTACTGGTACGTCCAAAATCCCAACTTTCTAAGGCATTCAATTTCTCTATTTCTATTGATGGTACACTTGTCAAACCTGCTCCTGTTGCCAGAAATCTTGGTGTTTTGTTTGATTCATCACTTAACTTTGAGTTACACATTAGGTCTCTTTCCAAAATTTAATTTTATCATCTCTGTAACATTGCCCGCCTCCGTCCATTTCTGTCCTTGTCTGATGCTCAAACTCTGGTTCATTGTTTCATAATGCCTCGTATTGATTACTGTAATTCCCTCTTCATTGGTCTTCCTGTAAAATCTATACAGAAACTACAGTATATTCAGTACTCTGCAGCTAGAGTCCTCACCCCTGTTCTCTCCTAGCTTCACTGGTTACCGGTTCCATCAAGGATTAAATTCAAGATTCTGCTTCTCACCTTCAAAGCCCTACATAACCTTGCTCCCCTCTACCTCACTCAGCTACTAGCTCCTTACACTCCTTGTCGCTCTCTCAGGTCCTCGAGCAGTAATCTCCTTACTGTCCCACGCACCAGACTCTACACCTTGGGAGGCAGGTGCTTCAGTGCTATAGCACCTCAACTCTGGAACTCTCTTCCTCAGTCTCTTCGAGATTATTCCTGTTTCTGTACTTTTAAATTGCAACTGAAAACTTTCCTCTTGTACGAACTTTTGTCATCTGTGTAATTTTTTTTTTTTACTCTGTATGTAAAGCGACCTTGGGTTTGTGAAAGGCTCTCAATAAATGTAACCTATTATTATTATTATTATTATTGTGAAGTCCACATAGTATTGAAGTAAATAGTAAAAAAGGAGACACAACAAAGTAGAAGAGTTTGGGGCACCACCTTGGTGACCCCGTATCATTTGAAAGAACAAATGCACAGGCAATAATCTGCTGAGATGTTTCTTTCTAGATGTGTGTTCAAAACAGAACTGAGAACAAGATGGCCGGTTCAAGGTTATACAGCCACTCGAAATGAAGGGGCAGGTCAAGGAGGGGGCAGACAATGGAAGTGATGTCAGTGGTGGAGAGGCTTTCAGTCTTCTGTTCAGCAGGGGGAAGAAGAGAGAAGACATTAGACCACAGTGCCATACCCTGGTTCAGCAGGAAATAATCATCACCACTGAGATATTTCATACCAGTTCATGATTTGTGGCAATTCTAAATGAATGTTGAATGAACCAACTTTGAATAATTTTTGCAATGTTATTGAAAAGTCACACTGGTGCTGTCTCCTGTAATAATATGGAGACCTGCAGTGATGTCTGTGATCCAAACCCCACCCTGACTCTTCCTACTGTTGATGCTTTTTGAATCCATAGATTCATTTATTCAACAAGCCATCTACATTACTAATGTAGGATCAAACATCTGTTCATGGAATCACAGTAAACCAGAAAAATGGTTCATGGTTCCTTCTCAGCAAGGAGTTACCGCAATTATAAAATCCAATCACACACAGAAAGAACAAATTCTTGATTCAGGAGGACAGAGACATTGATAGAGAGGTAGCAGAGATGGCAGGTGGGACAGCTGAATTTCAGCCACTAATGACAAATAGGTCATGCTTGCTTTCTTACCTTAACCCATTTTCCAAATATACCTGGTCAATGCCGGTTACTTCAGTTCGTTCAGTAATCATTCTCAATATAGCACACAATCAGGCTCAGATACATCCCTCAGGCGTGGTAAATTCACATATCAGAGGGTGTGGCGGAATAGCCCTCATTCTTTAAGCTTCTCCTGAGAGAGCTGTGGTTGTGTTGTTTATGGCCAGCCAAACTATGGGTGTCTATTATTTGATGAATTCTATTTTGTCCACTCTGTTGCCAGAGTTTCCCTCCTTTGCAGCAAATAAATAACACCATGCTGGTTATGTCTTCATATATTTAATTTTTCTTTAAATAAATAATTGACAATAAGGGAAAGAGCTAAAGACTCACTACTTTCATCTGGCATACTCTGACTAGCTGTGCATACTGCGTTTCTGTTTGTTAGTCATTTGTACAGAAATAAAAGTATCACAATATTTTTAAACCAAGAATAACCCCCCTCCCCTATTCGGTTTCTCTTTTTGGTATCTGAATGTGCCATTCCTGTTCTGTCAGGCTGCTCTCCTGCATATGGATAAGTCATCTTGAATAAATGGGCATTGGAATTATCAGATGGAAAGATTCTCTCATCAGATAGGACAGCCAGCACAGACTCCACTATAGAAAACCCAGGAACGGGTATGTGTCCCATTGGCCGAGGTCTCCAGGACTCAGACCTTATTATTGACTTTCTCCTTTACGATTTCAGTCTACGCCGTTGTCAACTGGCCATAGTTCCTCAGTTAATTAATGGATAGATATTGTTGGTATCCATTTATGTTTAATCTGTTTCAAAGAACCTGTGTTCTTTGTGTGTTTTAACAAGTCTGCATTTATATATGTACCAGTTCTGTATTTAGTAATTAGTATAATCTGTACTTGTATTTTAACAGGGAATTATTCACAGCACTCTGCATCTGCACTCAGTGAAGGGTGCTACAGAATAACAAGTTGTATTGTATTATTGTAATGCTGCTGCCTCTTAGCTCCATCAGCAGGGTGGATTCATTTTACAGCTCAGTAATGGATCCTGTAGTGTATACTTTACACATTATGCCTATTTTATTTTGGATTTTCCCTGGTTACTATGGTTGCCCTCAAAAGATGTATGTGTGTAACTTTTAGGTTAATTAGTGTTTCTAAATTCGTCTGGAAAGAGTGAGTGTTGTTGTGACAAATTAGGTTGGGATCGTGGGCTTTGCTCCTAAGGGTCCAAAGCTCAGATTTTTGAGTCATCTTCAAAATGAGAAGAAATCCGATAGCAGCGCTCCATTAATTCTTAATTCACCATTTTGTATTTATATTCCTACACTATCCAAGAACTGTTTTCTCTGTTTAAGAAATATAAGAAAATCAATATGACTTCTGTCTAAGCATGATACATAAGTTAAGCAACTGTGTTAGAGATTGGAGTAAAACTGCATATTGGTCACTCTGGAAATATGTATGGACGGAGGTTTTATGGAAGAAGATCCATTCCTGGCATTGTGTGAGCTGGTGAGCCATAACTTTTCTCTCTTGGGGATCTTGCTGTTTAATGATCATCTCATGCCAGCACTATTGTCATCCTGCCAACGTAAATATCGTAAAGACGAACACGATCCAGATCTGCTTTCTATACAGGACTTCAACAAAAGAGCAGGCCTCGACATTTCAGGAAGCCTAGGCCTGTATCAGACTAAAAACCCAGCTAAGATTCACACTGTTGATAGGACGGTGATTTATTAATATTTTGGTGGAGATCCCAAGAATGCACCCTGCCTTGGCCCGACTCACACACCCTCCCACACAGAGACAAATAAGCAATTGGTGATAAGACAGAAAAGGAAGACTGTATTAAACAATAATAAATGAAATATAACTACACAAACAAAAACAATCCCACCCCAGTCCCCTTTACGGCAATATACAATAAAAATAAATTCAACAATAACAAACAACTAACAAAAACCACACACAATGAAGTCCATGAAAAATGGACAGATGAAATGAAATGTTGGAGGTAGATAGTCCAGAGATGTATGAGAATGTAAAGATCAGTCCTATTTCCTGAAGAGATATTGATGTGTGATGGGATCAGGAGCGCTCCTTTCATCGCAAGATGACAACAAATCCTCAGACAGTCCTCATGCAGCAGGAGGACACCAGACAGTCCATATACCGAAAACAGGAGACGATCCAGGACAAAACCAGAATTCACAGGTAGTAAATGGGAAGGCAAACAGACAAGCAACTCAAGGCACAAAACAACAAAAAACTTTTCTCTTTCTGTAGAACTGGCCTCCTTGTCCCCAGCAGCCCCTGCACCTTTAGCTGGTGACCAATCATAGCCACTGCAGGGACTGCTGGGAGTTGAAATTTCATTCCCCAGTAGCGCCACTACAGGTCCAAACTCAAAAGGTAGGCTTGTAGCCTGTTGTTATGATTCTGCCACAGACATATAAGGATGTTGTATATGTGCTTATTGTTAGTTTCATTTATGGCTATAATGTTATAGAAATTATTTATGTTATGTATTGAAATTGCTATGTCTTTTTTCTTTTATGGGCTGCTATATCGAACTAGTGTGGTGCTGAGGTGTCACTCATTACACGGCTGCACTCGGGCCCTAATTTGGACAAACTGGTGAGGAAGGCAGGCTCTATTGTTGGCATGGAGCTGGACAGCTTGACATCTCTGGCAGAGCGATGGGCGCTCAGCAGGCTCCTATCAATTATGGAGAATCCACTGCATCCACTAAATAGTATCATCTCCAGACAGAAGAGCAGCTTCAGCAACAGACTGCTGTCATCGTCCTGCTCCACTGACAGACTGAGAAGATCGTTCCTCCCCCAAACTATGCGACTCTTCAATTCCACCCGGGGGGTAAACGTTAACATTATACAAAGTTATTGTCTGTTTTTACCTGCATTTTTATTACTCTTTAATTTAATATTGTTTTTTGTATCAGTATGCTGCTGCTGGAGTATGTGAATTTCCCCTTGGGATTAATAATCTATCTATCTATCTATCTATCTATCTATCTATCTATCTATCTATCTATCTATCTATCTATCTATCTATCTATCTATCTATCTATCTATCTATCTATCTATCTATCTATCTATCTATCTATCTATCTATCTATCTATCTATCTATCTAATTTGGGGTCCTGAGGTTTGTTGTGTGGTGGGTTCGGCAATGCACTGTATCAGTACATGCTCCCAACCTCAACCTCCTGTAGTTTAAAACACACAATCAGGTTCCATCGTAGCTGTTTTCAGAATTTGTGCCGAGTTAAAAACTTAAAGGTGGCATCAAGGACACCTTGTTTTCTAAGATTGTGGATAGATACTCTAAAAGGTCTTGTGTATTTTTGGTTTAGATTTTATAGAAAATGGTTAAGTGACCATATTTCCAAGTTCAATTTTTCAATTATGCTAGACAAAAGATAGGTTTGTTTTTCTGGTTTCAATTTCAGTACATTTATTTTATCATGCTTCATACTCTAATTCGTCTTTTTCTGCCTTTGTTCCCTGCCACTTCCTAACTCTTGGGAATACACCAGCATAGGCCCAAAAGTGGGGCAAAGGCCTTTAAAGTTCAAAATGTTTGCAAAAGGAAAAGAGGAAAACTGTACAATCTGTGGTCTGTTTATATTAGAAGATTTATTCAATAAGAGTTCAAAAATTGAACAAGAAAAGTAAGGCAGCAACAAAAAGGGGCAACGTACATAGACTACAAGGCAAACGGTACCTTCAAAAAGATTTAAACAACACCTTTAAATAATAGCAGGAGTCAATGTAAGGATATCCAAAGCATCAGAAAAAAAATAAATCAAAATGGGAATCAAAAACATAGTCATAGCTGCTTCTTATATAAGTTGCTCTGCTGCTTTATTAGGTGGCCCTTCCCCTTGTGGACAGTACCCAAACCCAACACATCAGACGCAAGACAAGTTAAAAGCACAAAGAGTCTTTTGATTCTTTGGCAAACTCTTCACAGCAGTGTTTCCAACCACCACAGACACAAATATATTTATTTCTTCCTTTCTTTCATTCTGTCTGTCTCTTTGTCTTTGCCTCCTCCACTCCTCTCAGCAAGCTTCATCCACCTTCTACCCGACTCTGGCTGGCCCCTGTGAGGTCAGCAAGTCCTTTTATATTGGCAAATCCGGAATTACTTCTGCTCTTCCACCCGCATGGTCTGTAAGCACTTCTAGGTAAGGTGGATACCCCATGCCATAAGGCTCCCCAGTCTTTGAAGCACTCTCTGGCAGAATCCATGGTACCCGACAGGGCTGAGGTAAAAACCTCCAAGTCCCAAGATGCCCTGTGGGAATCTGGGGCACTGCTACAACCCAGGGAGGTTGCCATCTAGCATTCTGGGGAAGGCAGTTCCCAACAGAAGCTGCCTTCCACCATCTTTCCTTCTCTTGGGCTTCCCAGCCGTGTTAGGCTACTAGCCATCCCTTACACCTTGTAGGCTCAATACAAAGGAGGCAGGGCAGAGAAGAAATACATTAATATCAAAAAACTGAACTTCAGAAATGACAAACAATACAATAAAACAAAACCCAGAAAGAACATTAACAAAATAGAATTAATAATAAAATATGCAAAATAATACAGTATCTGAAAAACAACAAAAAGAGTAACTTAAAAACACACTCAAGACAGGGAAGAAGCTCAGTCTGAAATACAACATAGCCCTAACTCAGCCAAAAAAGTAAACAGAATAAAAGTTAATTTTTGGGTGAAGAAGACAAGTCAAAAAAGTCCATTGGTTAGAGTAGAGGACTAAAACGGGGCAATCTTGGACTTTCTGCTGTTGAGACAATTCATAATCACACTGACAACAAGGTAAGGAGAACTTTATCCAGCCTGGAGAACAAGGCATGGAGACTATCCCTGGTAGTGAAGATGAGACGAGAAGACCATTTCCAGACAGGAAGGACCAGGCTGTAACAGGCAAGCTAGGAGATGACTGCTTTGAGTAGATACCCACGTCTTGAACCTTGAGACACTTTGGAGGTAAGGGTAGCTCAGAGCACTTAGAATGTGAGGTCAGTTTGGGATACTCAGGCAGTGAGAAGATAGCACCCCCTTCCTGGGGATGCAGGAGGCAACATCAACTTGGAGGAGAATGGATCAGCCTCAGTTCAGGCTGGGTACGAAAGACAGAAACTGAAAATCCAGGCTGAGCAGCAAAGACAAGCTCTGGCTGCTCAGTCAATGTAGCAAAAGGAAAAACTGAAGGTAAACGTTCAGAGGGATCAGCAACCAGGGTGGGAGTGGGTGGATCAAAGAGTATAGTGGTACCAGCAAAAACAGGCACTGGTGAAGACAATTTCAGAAAGAAAGCAACATATGTTTCCTCATAATGGAAATGCCTGCTGGAATAGGTGGCTCAATGAAGGAGGTAGAATACCTGGGTGCTGGATATTCTAAAAGATCAGCAATAAATGTTGGAGTAGGTGGCTCAAAAGACTCAGAAGTGATAACTGGAGATGGCTGGAGCCTTGAGTTTCTGGTCAATCTGGTGTGGTGGATTGCCGGCTTCCTATTCAGGGCCTCACCCCCAGGCCGCCAGGAGGAGCTCTCCCAACAGCATGGACGTGCCCCGAGTTCCAGCAGGGCCTCATGGACTATGTAGTTTTTATACACAGCCCTGCTGGATACCTTGGGAACAATGGGAGTCACTGTCGGGAAGCCCGTGGACTCGTATGTGCCCTATAACCTGGAAGTACGTCCTGGTCACATGAGCAGGAGAGATGACGTGCTTCCAGGTTGAAGATAAGGACTGTTTTACCCTGACCCGGAAGGAATAAGGAACTGTGGACTACTGGGCAGGAACACCTCCGGGTCAGGGTGTATAAAGGACTCTGGGAAAACCCAGTACACTGAGCTGAGCTGGGAGGTAGGGTGGCTAAATGTCTGGGAGAAGGAGGAGAGAGAATTGTGATTATTATAGTCTTTATTGTTTATATGAGTAGTGTGGAGTGGAGGGTGCTTTGTGCACGGTATACGAAGAAAATAAAAGATTCTTGTACTTTCACCTGGTGTTTGGAGTGGTACCTGAGGGTTCAAGAGGTGGACACACGCCTCAACTGCTACACTGGATACACTTGAATGCAGGTTGGTACCAGAACAAAAGGTATTGAATTTCAGTTTAAATCCTATCTAAATAATCTTAAGTAATTACTAATGTTATATCCTCCAGACCAGCAATTCTGGATTAAAAAGATAACACTGCCGACACATTTTCCAGTTATATCTTATGGTAATTATAATTATGAACAAAGAATTTCAGGAGGTATTCAACCATTAAGTGCTTTATCATAATACCAAATATTTCATCTACCTCCTTAAGAGACTTCTGCAAAATATGTAGCTAACTTTGAACAGAGCTACTCATAATTTTAAGAAGATGTACTGTATAAACTAGCCAAGATCAAAACCGGAATATGAAAAACAAGCTCAGGATGTTAGAGCAAAAATTATAGTCAGGGGGTGTAGCAAGAAAGTCAAAAACCATCAAAAGCAATCAAATCGAGCCAAAGGTTCAAGGCCAAAAAGGACAGAGCAAAAAGCTGTAATCTGTAAGGAATTCTTATTCAAATAAAGAAATGCTAGGGTTTTGAACTTGTACATAAACCAGAGAGCGGATGATCCTGTCTTTTAAAACTCGTGGTAATGACGACACATGTTACGCACTCCCAGCCATCCTGTCTAACAACTGCATACCAACCTTCAAAGAAGTTTTATCATGATGGCGCTGCTATCGAGAAAAACTGTTGTGAGTGTATCCAAATATCAAAAGGGTGTGTGTCCTTTAAAAAGACCCATAAAGCAGGCTTGAGCTGTCCCGTAGTCTGCCTACAATAGGCCACACCCTAGGCAGCCTGACCCCAAACTCTTTAGAAATGAGGATATTTTTTGAAGATCACAAAGCATTGGCTAAATAAGGACAAAAGGGATTTGACTAATAAATACAATCAAAAGCAGAGAAGCCCAATTTACAATCTAGTAAACAGTAATCCCAAAACCAGAAGCAGAAAATCCAGAAATCTGAATTAAAAAAAGAAAAGCAAGACTATCAAACTCCAGCAACAGACAATAAACTGCTAAGGGACCTGCTCCCCATCCTCTAACATATAGGTTGAGGACAGTCCTTCAGCAGTGTCATCAGAGTGGTCCTGCCTATTGGCGTTCCACCAGTAAAGCACAAGGAACATAGGAGAAAAACACAAAAAAAACACAGTGAATTCACACAATATTCAGACCCCTTCATCTTTTTCACATTTTGTGATGTTGCAGCCTTGTGCTAAATTAATTTAAATTAATTTTTCCCCTCACCAAGCAACACTCAACACCCCAGAATGACAAAGTGAAAACAAGATTTGTGAATTTTTTGCAAACTTATGAAAAATTAAAACTGAAATATCACACTGGCACAATTATTCAGATCCTTTGCTGTAACACATGAAATGTGGCTCAGGTGCATCCCATTTTATTGACCATCATTGAGATGTTTCTACACCTTGCTTGGAGTTCACCTGTGGTCAGTTCAATTGATTGGTCCTGATTAGGAAAGAACACACCTATCTGTAGAAGACCCTTACATTTCAGAGCAAAAAACAAGCCCAAATCACTCATTTTTCCCCATAACTAGAGGTGTTCAATCCCCTAGATAACATAGTAAAAGAGAATTTTAGACATTTTCCTAATTTATTAAAAATAAAAAACTGAAATATCACATTGACTCAAGTATTCAGACCCTTTGCTATGACACTTAAACTGTGGCTCAGGTGCATCTTATTTTAATGATCATCTCTGATATATTTCTACACCTTGTTTGAAGTCCACCTGTGGTCAAGTCACTTGATTGGACCTGATTATTAAAGGTCCATTCCTGTCTGTAGAAGGTTCCACAATTCAAAATGTATATCAGACAAAAACCAAGCCATGAGGACAAAGGAATTGCCCGCAGAGTTTAGAAACAGGATTTGGTCAAGGCACAAATCTGAGAAAGGCCACACAAATTTCTGCAGCACTGAATGTTCACAAGCACATTGGACTTTATAATTTTTAAAAGGAAAAAGTTTGGAACAACCATGACTCTTCCTATAACTATCCAGCTAGCCAAAGTGAACAATCATGGGAAAAGGGCATTGGAAAGACAGGGAACCAAGAAGCTAATGGTCATGTTGGCTGAACTCAAAAGAAGATGTGTGGAGATGAAAGAAACTTTCAGAAGGACAACCATCACTGCAACACTCCATTGATCTGTGATTTATGACAGAATAGACAAATAGAAGGCTCTTCTCAGTAAAATACACGTGGAAGTCTGCTTGGAGTTTGTAAAAATGCACCTAAAGAACTATTAGACTGTGAGATCCCCTGGTCTGAGGAAACCAAGATTAGCATCATGTCTGGAGGAGACCAAGCACCACACATCACCTATGCAATACCACTGCACAGTGAAGCATCGTGGTAGCAGCATTTTACTGGTTGGCTACTGGGAGACTAGACAGGGTTGAGGGAAAGTTGAACAGAGCAAAGTACACAGACACATTGAAGAAAACCTGCTGGTGAGTATTCTGGACCTCACAGTAGGCTGAAGGGTAATCATCCAACAAGACAATGACCCTAATCACAAAGCAAAGACAACACAAGATCCTCTTCGGGACAACTCTTACAATGTTCTTGAGTGTCAAAGCCATAACTTGGACCTGAATCCAATTCAATTCAATTCAATTCAATTCAATTTTATTTGTCATTCAGCAGAACATCCAAGATGTGCTGCAGAACGAAAATACGATGCACAAGACATTAATAAAAACACATAGTTAAAATCAGCCTACAATAAAATACTAAAATGCTTCATTTAAAAGACGAACGGCAGTAGGAAAAAAACTGTTTTTAAACCTGGTAGTTCTACATTTCAGGCTGTGGTACCTTCTGCTTGAGGGCATGAGGGAAAAGAGTTCAGAGGCAGGATAAGTAGGGTCCCTAGAAATCCGCACAGCTCTGGCCAGACTGCGTTGTTTTGCCAAATCTTGTACATTTGGCAACGGGGCTCCAATGATCCTCTCCGCAGCCCTCACCACTTTCCTCAGTGCTTTCCAATCCGAAGCGCTGCAGCTCTCCTGCCACAGAGAGCTGCTGCTGGTTAGCACGCTCTCTATGGTCCCTCTGTAAAAAGTGGTGAGGACTGACTTACTGAGATGGGCCCTCTTTAGCCTCCGCAGAAAGATCAAGCGCTGGTGAGCTTTCTTGATGACGGAGGAGGTGTGCAGGGACCAGGTGAGGTTGTTCATCACATTAACTCCCAGGAACTTAGTAGACTGCACAATTTCCACAGTAGTGTTCTTAATGTAGACCGGGATGTGTATCAGCTGTTTCTTCCTGAAGTCGATCACCAGTTCTTTTGTTTTTTTGACATTCAGTATCAGATTGTTTTTATCACACCATTCCACAAATGACTTCACCTCCTCTCTGTAATCCCCCTCCCCGTCACCTCGAATGAGACCCACCACTGTTGTGTCGTCCGCATACTTAATAATTTGGTTTGTGCTGAACTTGGCACAACAATCGTGGGTCATGAGCGTGAAGAAGAGGGGACTTAGAACACACCCTTGTGGAGAACCTGTGCTCAAGGAGATGGTATCTGATTTATTATTTCCTACCCGTACGTACTGTGGCCTATCCATTAGAAAGTCCAATATCCAGTTTTGCAGAGGTATGCCCAGTCCCAATGGGCCCAGTTTGCTGATCAAATTCTGAGGGATGATGGATGGTATTAAAAGCCGAACTAAAATCAACAAACAGCATGCAGACCATAGCGTCTCTATTCTCCAGATGTTCCAATGAAAAATGGAGTGCAATAGATATGGCACCCTCTGTGGCACGGATGGAGCAGTAGGCGAATTGGAGTGGGTCAAAAGAGGAGGGTAGGACAGAAGTAATGTGGTCCTTGATCAGCCTCTCGAAACAATCCAATATCTCTGGAGAGACCTGGAAATAGCTGACCACCAACAGTCTCTGTTCAACCTGAGAGGATCTGCAAAGGAGAATGGGAGAAAATCCCAGGTGAATGAACCATATCAAACCCAAGAAGACTATAGGCTGTCACAGCTGCAAAAGGGGCTTCACCTAAATACTGAGTAAAGGGTCAAAATACTTGTGGCAATGGGATATTTCAGTTTATAATAAATTTGCAAGCATTTATAGAATCCTGTTTTTTAATTATGTGACACTGAGTTTTGCTTGATGTGGAGAAAAGTTAATTTAAATAATGTTAGTACAAGGCTAGTCCCGCAAAGACAGATGTGATTCTCAAAGAAGAATATATGTCTGGGGACAACCTGCTGTGAGTAACTGCGAAATCCTGCACTGCAAAGGCAACACACACAGGGCTTCTTCTTAAAACACCTGCCCCCAGTTTCTCCAGTCCATGCATTTTAAACCACCGCTGAAGCTTCAGGAAGAGAACAAAAGATACCGAACAAAAGACCTGACACTGAGAGAAAATAAAAAGCTAAAACTGCTGTCATACGTTCAGGAGCTCAGTGGCACACGGTAGCTGAAGCTTAATAATTAATTTACCTGATGTAATGAGTGCTGCAACAGTGTAAACAGACAGGCAGACAGACACACACATACACAACTGCAGCTACCAGGCTCCACATGTTTGAAAAGTTTCTTTCTGCTATGATATCTTTTTGTTATTTTAACTATTACATCACTATATGGCATAACAACAGTAAATAGAGTTTCGATAAGCATTGTGGTTTATGGATATACTGTGTATTAAAACGCTGTGGCTGTTTTGTCATTGCATGTTTGTATTTCCAATTAGACAGTAATCTTAAATTTCTTTAGCTATTTCTTTAGATGTTCAGCCCCATCTGTGCATTTACTAGTGTTGTTAGATTTGTTGATTTGGGTGTTTTGAGTACTGAAAACTGCACCTCTTGTGGCACTTTGTTATCAGCTCACTTAATGCCAGCCCTTTGAACAGAGTGTGACACACCATTTACTTCAAAAGCAGATTTTGCATTTCATATTTTCACAAATAGAGCTGACAATTCTCTCAAGTTTACATCGACTCCTATGCTATTGTTGTAACACTAAACAACACAAAGCACCAACAGCACCAGTGATAAAACATCGTTAAAGTTTACTGCTTGTCCATTGATGCCAATGTATAATCTAATGCTAGAGAGTTTTTTTTTCCTTGCAAGTAATTATTTTTAAAACATGTAATGTGCTCTCTGCACACATGACACATATTTACACATCTAATTTTTTTTTAGGAGACCTTTCAACTGCTGGCAGTTCATCATAAACCGAAGCTTGCAGTCTGTCAGACCAGGTTAACAAGAGCACCTCTTTACAGTGACCCTGACCCTGACCCTCGGGACCCTGTGTTAGGATATAGCGGGTTGGACAATGACTGACAGACTGACCTCCTTACAGTTCAAAATCTCTGTCCTTACTTTGAGCATCCCCTTCATGAGGCTTTTGATTGGTTTAGAAATGTGTCACTCAGTGAGCCGTCTAATTGTTCCCACCCACTTTAAGCACAATTCACTCATGATTGTCTCCAGATGTTCATATTATTGTGATGGTGCAGGTCAGTTTGAGCCCAGGAGACGCTCGAACCCGTCACCATCAATAGTCATGAAACCGAACTGAGACTAGCAGATCAGGACACATACATTTCAGACAAGGGGTAGATGTAAAAAGTAACAAAGTGCTTTTATTAAAACTCCAAAAGCAAACAGTGTTCAGAAGTGCAGTATTCATAAAGTCAATAAATAAATAAATAATCCTATAAAACAAAGTTTTTGTGGAGGTTAAAACAAGTCTAATAAATAATCCTTTAAAATCGAGGTTAAAAACACTGGCAGGTAATGTGTCCTTTAAAATCAAATCCCCAGTGTGTCCCTTTAAAAAAGACGTGTTGTCTGCTAACCCCAAAAGGGACCCTACAACAGAAGGGACCCCTAACCCACTGTCACAGCCAACCATCTTCTCTAAGGTCAGGTTGCTACTGTTCCGTGGCTCCCAATAGCTTGGCCCATCTGAACCTCATCTCTGAGAGGCATGGGTTCCTGCAACCGTTTGTGGCCCTAGCAGGGTATCACATCACGCCTCCACAACATCCTGGACTTAAGTGGAAGCAACCCACATGTCACTCCCCACTTCACCAAAACGCTCAGTGGGAGAGACTCTCTTCAGCCATCAGCGGAGGCCACATTCTCCACTAAGGGCTCTCCTTCTGACTGTCTGCCTCCTCTCTTTCTCTCTCACTTGCTTGCTCGCACTCTCCACCTCCATTCTTTTTTTCTCATTCTTGAATCTTTCATCAGTTTCCTTTTATTGCGCCGACTAATCCCCTATATGCCTCTGTGGGAAAACCACGGAAAACCAATGGATAAATCAAGACAGACCACACCCTGAAGTGCAGGCGTGCTCCATCTCAATCACCCCAACAACCACTCGCAGCTGCGCAAGCCTATTTATTTATTTACTTGTAAGTCCCGGGCCTGCGCTATGCACTAGCCTCTTGCAGTTCTGCCACTCGCATATGGGGATGCGGATGAACAATTTAAACAGATTGTTATTTTCATAGGAATTGTTACATATGCATAATAGAACTAACTATTTTACATTACACCGAGTAATTAACCATAGTAAAAAATAGTAAAACGTAATAAATTTAAAGAAAATTATGTTTCATGTTGCGTTAGAGGTATTCGTTGCGTTATACGTTTTCATTCTGTTTGGTTTTGAAATTAACATGCAAATATTTTTTAAACTTATACTTTTATTATAAACCTTCAGTAAAAGCAGTTTTTTAAATTAAATTTTCATCAATATCGCATTTAATTTTGATTCAGTGTTTGGACTTTCATCGTGACAATGCAACGTGTAACTGCCTGTGATTGAATTTTGTTTCTTTCTATCTAATAAATAAAACGACTTTTTTGAATGTTTGTCTCTGAGATTTGTTAATTGTTCTTGCAAAAGCTATTCAAATGGGAAACTGTAAACGTTTTTTAATATGAATGGCATATCAAGATCTCCTTTGTTGTGTAATGTTATCTGCAGAAGATGTACTACATTACCTTTCTTGGATACATCCTTCTTTCTACAGTAATTCATGCAGGGAAGACCAGACGGTGTTAACGGTTGTAGATATTCTTCGGGATATTGTAAGTTGATGTTTTCATCTTCTGCACGATCACCACCAACTGTTTCAGCATAGTCTATTGATACGCATTTAACCAATTTGCCGTGTAATCGATCATCAATTTTGGCGTTAATTCGTTTGACTTCATGGTTTCTCTGTGCTAGGATTTCCCGTGTACTCATTTCTTCTGTTGACAACCCTTTGTGATGAAATTCTTCAATAAGATTTGGGCATAATACATCTTCTTTAATTGGGAACTTAAAGTGAGGAAAACATTAAAATTTATAAGAGCTGAGAGAGAAGGAACTGTGTCTGTCAAAAGCATTCATACAAATGAGAGGTGAGAGGGCCGTGTGTGTGGTTGAATATGGTTGAGAGGAGGGAGTGACTTGAAAGAATCTCATGGCCAAAGTCTTGTCTCGTCTCAGGGTTTTTTTTTATATAATAGAGAGATTTATTTATCTATTTAAAATAGACCCTGTGCTTTTTAGCTGCAGACCCATTATTCCAGAATTGTACATTTGGCTTCAGCTAGACCAGCGCAAGGCTGCAACATAAGAAAATGTGAAAAAAGTGAAGGGGTCTGAATACTTTCTGAATCCACTGTACATACAAAATAAATAATAAAATACATAATCCATATTAAAAAAATAACAGAATAAAATTATCAACATTTACAATATTAAAGAAAACACATAAACAACACAACAGAAATAACAAAAAGGACAAAATAAATTAAAATAAACATAAACCAGGGAGTATGTCATGACTGAAAATAACAAAATGGAATTTTGGGGAAAATGTGAATTCAGGTTAATAATGTTAAAAATGCATCAAAACAAATGAAGCTACTAAACTCCTTGGTCTCCAAAACAATCAAAATGATTTTTCAAATATTTTTTGAGACCAATTGAAAAACAATCTCCAGTTCCCATACAGTAAGTCAAATTGAAGAGAGGTTAGGTGGCAATTTGCTGCGCCAACTTTTAGCCAAATTAGCACTGATACCAAGATGCGATACAATGGAAGCTACTGACATTTTTATTTAGCTTTTAGAGTACTGTACATGTTTCTTATGGTCATCAGTGACATGAATGCTAGGAAAATTACCAGCAGGTTAAAGAAAAAATTTCCATCTTATTTTACCAAGGACTACCACAACCTCATGCAGGTTGATTATTTTTTATTTTACCAATTAACAAAGTTTACTGATTATTTGTTATTTTGATATTTTAATAAAGCTGATACTTATATAACCTTGACACAGGACTGCTCTTGTCACTGAATCCATTAAGAGTTTTACTAAGACAAGACTTTTAGCTTTGCCATTCACAGAAGACCAAATAAAACATTCTCAATGAGCCAGAAAACGTGACAAAAAGAATGGTGAAACTGATCACTCGGCTGATAAAGAGATATGAACTCCTGCTCGCTTCCTTGTCAGGCCTGAGAACAAGCTCTTCAGAGGAGCAAATGGAAAAACTGCATGAAAAATGAATCTGACATTTTAAAATCACTGCGAGGACTTTGAACATCAAATCAAGAGCTTAGGGAAAATGTCACACACCAGTTAAGAGAGGCGGTGGCCCATTCAGGATGGCCGCTGATGACCCACTGCCTGCCAGAGCTTCACAATAATGCAAACCTTTCTCTAATGCATTTCCTTTTTTGGAAGTAAAGGTGCGACCTCCAACAGTGCAAAGATTGAACTTCACACTTCCTTACTATTTAAAAGCTAGTTCTGAACCCGTCACATGCAGCTGAGCTGTCATCACAGTCTAGTTAAATGTCAATTTCATTTAAAAGAGTAAAAATTAACCTTCCTTGATACAGAGAGCCGTAAAAGGGTCTCCAATTAGACATGACAATTTATAAAGATCGATAAAGAAAAACCTGATTTAAAAAATAAAGAGCAACCTGTCTTACTCCTGCCTGCCACTAGAGTTCAAAGCAAATGGCCTGCTTTCCACCATTATCTTCTGTCAGAAGTGACACCAAAATCACAGAAGAACCGAGATGGTAAAACCAAGGGCAAGGCAGAGCAACAAAAATTCTCCACTTGGAAATAAAGAGTCGCTGACAGGACATGGCAGGTAGGTCAGGCCAGCGACATGTGGTACCTCTGAAGGGTATCCTTTGGGATCACCCCAAACAAAAACAAGAGGTCACAGCCTGGGTGAAACCTTCCTCATTCCCCAGGACCCTAGAGGAATTTCAATGCTGAATACATTTAGGGGAGAGAGGGCGGAGAGCGAGAGAGACAGGCAGAGTTTGAGGGCATGGAGGTCATGTAGAAATGCCAACTCAACGTTTTGAAAACCCATAGGTAGCAACAGAGTACTTTGAGGTTGTGGGAGTTGGATCTTACTGGTCATTAAAGAAAGCAGGCAGCCTAGAAACTATCTTAGAGACCTGTCCCTTCACGCTCACTCAGGACTTTGAGGTGAAAGGCCATCAGCCACCATAAGTCATTCAACTTAAATGGACCACTACTTTTAGAAAGCTACCAATGACTCCAGAAATGATTTTGGAGTCTGTCCTGGGGTGCAGCCTTTTTAGTGTTACGTTTTCCTCTGGAAAAATGAGGAAACGTATTATGCTTACACCTTGCCTGATAAAGGGGCCTTAGCTGCCTCAAAAGCTTGCATTTGTAATCTATTTAGTTAGCCAATAAAAGGTGTGACTTCACCCTACTTTCTTCTGGAAAAATGAGTCAGAAATACTAACTTGTTTTCAACAAGAAAAAAATGTTATTATGTGGAGCTGAAATACTGTATGTATACAACAAAACATCAAAATAAAGGCTTCGCCCCACTCATAAATATTGATCGAGTTACCTTAGCATGGTAAAACGCTTAGAAGTATTCCTGATTATTTTGCAGCATACTGTTATTTTATCCACTAGATGGCAACATAATAATGCCCAGAGGGTCACTCGGGTTTAGTGCTCAATGTTGGATTAAAATAACTAAATCCCGAGAGACATTTGGGGTTAAACTGTGGACGAAGACACCAGACAAGACAGCAGGTGTGGTTATATAGCAGCATTTATTCTTCAGTGTCACAGTGAGCAGAGTTTCAGAAAAGTAGGCAATCAATATTACATGACAGCATCAGGGCTCTTCTGAACCCCATCTGTTGGGTGGGGCAAAGTTTTTATACCCCTAGAATGCGTGATTTTAATATCATTATGAAATGCAACAGTTGACACTTTTATTATACACAATCCTTGAGCCTCTTTAATGCCCCTTGTGCAACTTGATTTCTTGTCCCCTTTGTTATGGCGTTCAGATGTAAACTAAGGGAAAACGTGATAAGGCAGTCTCATGTGTGGAATGCTTAGACCTTGAGTCCTTTGGACAAATATTTTTCTGTTTGCTCAGCAAAGCATGTTTTTAAAGCTTACTTCTGCTTAACTTCTTAGACAAGGATTAATACAAGTGAACGAAGAGAACATTCATCTTTCACAAAACATATTTACATATCATTCTGAGCCTGTGATGCTCTTGGGGTTAATGCTAAGGAGGTTACAGGCATTGCATAGCCAATGTTTAATAAAGTCAATTGTTAGGAAGTTAGCTGTTAAAGCAGGTCAAGACAGCATAAGCTTTGAAATGTTAAAATCTCATATTCAAACGTTTTGACGTATTTGCAAACTGACCTGACTAAAAACAGGGAAACATTCTGTGCTGCCCAATTAACAGATTAGTTTCCTGTTTAAAATTTACCTTGAGAGAGGACATTTCAATTTGTATATTTTCTTTCTTTCGTCTTTTATTCGTCCCACAGCCACTACTCACAACTTTACAAATCCACAATACAAGTTAATCGAGAGGCATGCTCACAAGCTGGATCTCGGGTCACACCAGCTCACTTCTCTGGCTGCTTGAGGTCAGTGAACCATAAAATGAAAAAGTCGCATATGTAGAATAAATTGAGCAAGCGTTGCTCCTTAAGCACGGAGTGAACAAGTGTCTACTTGGTATTTAATTTACCCTAAAAAACAACCTCATGGCTGCATTAGTTTTACATTATAATGATTGAATATTTCTGTGACACTATAAGTTATCGGCAAAGCTCCAGACCTGCTCACCATCATGGTCTGAAGCAGCCAACATTTTGAACTCTCCTTCGGGTACGTCTTTCGCAAAATGCTATGTAAGAAATTTGAACAACACATTTTGTCACATACCCTTCATATCCAACAACTAACAGCAGCACATCAGTTGATACCAGTTTTTTATAACTTGAATTGAAACCTGCTGTCTGTAAATGCTACTGAGCCACAAGCCTAACTCTCTATTATAATAAAAAAATCTTGGGATGAGATGTGACTTTTTGAGAGACTTTTTGGAATGAAGTCCCACGAGACGGAGACTTTTAACATGAGATTCTTTCAAGTCACGCCATACTTACAACCTTTGAAAGCAAGTCCCGCGAGACGGTGACTTTTGCCATTAGATTCTTTCAAGTCAGGCCCTACTTACAGTACAACCATTTTCAAACAAGACCGCGGTCATCTAACCTCTCATTTGCGTGAATGCTTTTGTCAGACACACTTCCTGTGCCCTCAGCTCTTAGTCGTGTGAATGCTTTTGGCAGACACACTTTCTGCATTCTCAGCTCTTATAAATTTTATCAGGACAATAATTTTATACGTTCTAGACACGTCAACAACTAAGCGAAGAAGAAAGAGCAGGGACAAACATTCGAAAATGTTGGGTAATTTATTAGAGATAAAGAAACTAAATTCACTTACTGCCCGTAAGTTATACGTTGCGTTGTCACGATGTAAGTCCAAACATGGAATCAAAATTCAATGCGATCTTGAAGAAAAGTTAATTCCATATATTGTTTTTACTGAAGTTTTAAAGTAAAAGTGAAAATAATACATATGTAACAATTCCCAAGAAAATAACAATCTCTTTAAATTGTATATCTGGTTAACCAAACCCGGGGTGGGCAAGCAAAGCAAGAAGGGGGGTTTAAGCTACATTTCTAACCACAATGCTGTTATAAAGTGTGCATTGAATGTAGTTTACTAACGAATATAATTGCATTCTGTTATCACTGTTACTTTTGAATAGTGTGACATTGTGGTTTATGCTTTGGACGTCAAGTCCTAAGGTTTAGGGTTCATATCCCACTACTGACACCAGTTGGTACTCCAACATGGAAAAACAAAAGAAATGTAACAAATTGTATCTCAAATGTTGTACGTCACCTTGGAGTCATCCAAATACTAATAATATGATTCACTGTTACAACAATGTGATAACTGACTCTGAAGTCTGAAGTAACAAAAAAAACGGAAACTGCTCCATCTTTCAGATTGGTTAAATAAGTCCCCAAATGCACCTGAATGTTACTCCATGCATACATTTTCCAACTTGTTTTATTATTTTATTTTATTTTTTCCAGGTTCCATATCCACTGTGACCTTTAGGGGCATTTGGCTGCTTATTCAGAAGGTTTGATCTTCCTACACACATTTCATGACATGCATCAAGTATGCTCCTGTGGCAGTTGTTTTTAGAGTAGGGTTTGATTTTGTTTTTGATGTAAGTTGAAAAAGGGTCTAGGGCATCAAAAGGCTGAGGACAGTTCATCCATGGGAGTTCCAGACAGTTATTTAATAAGACAGCTTTCAAGATTGTGAACAACAGGGGTGCTTTAAATCCAAAGTAATGTCAAATAGGCTAAAGAACTGCATGTGAAAGAGTGTTTTATCATCACTCGGGCATTAAGAAAAATGCGTGTGCGAAAAAGAACCGCTACATCTTTAAACGAGACTCAGTCTTGCAGAATGATGTGCTGAGAGTTGGAGTCAAACTCAACAAAGCTGCCAAGAGAGAAGAAGCTAAACATCCACAATTCTCCATAAAAGTTCACATAGTCCTTGTCTTATACTCCAGCACATTCACAAGGAAATTGACCATTTATACTCTTGCTAAGTTACACCAGAAATATTAGATACCTTAAGTTAACTCATTTATCATAAAAATTATTTCAAAGTGCACGACATGCAGAAGACACAATGCTGAAGCAGGTGAGCAACAAAGGCAGTTGGTTGGTTGTTCGACTGACCTCCTCTGAACTGTGTTGGAATTGATTATTTTGGACCTTTTAAAGATAAAAGATCACAAGGTCTGGGACAAGAGTGTCCAAAAATCAAAGCTGCATATGTCGATTCATTTGCAGAAGAGCATTAGTTCAAAGTATGCACTCAACTAATGGAACAAACTTTTGTTGGAGATGAAAGAAACCTATATGAAGCAGTTAAAATCCTTGATCAATCCTTGATCAAGAAAAAATTAGAAATGCCATGACCAAAGAAGAAATAAAAATCGATTTTCTACCAACCATTGTCCTCCCATTCATGTGGCATATGGAAAGCCAAATTAAAAGCAAAAGAAAAGTTCAAAACTCGATAGTTAACCAACAAACACTTGACAATGAAAGTCCACAAATAGTAACGGGACAAGCTGAATCTCCAACATCAACAACAGACCCTGTGCAAAGGCATCAGAAGACCCAGAAGATTTAGAAACATTGACGCCCAATCACTTATCACTTACTGAATACCTTCTGGACTTTTCTTTATGAAAATGACCAGCATTCATGGCATCAAGTTTAGTACACTGCTGATTTGTTTTGGAAAAGATGAACAAAAGAATAGATACCAAGAAGAAAGTTTGAACCAGGAGAGCATTGTTTTGATAGTAGATGAAGCTGCACCTCACAGCTCACAGGTATTGGGGTTGAGTCATCAAGATGATTTCCGACACCAAAGGTTAAGCCAGAAGTGGACAGACCTGTGAATAAATTGTGTTCTTCTGCAAGAAACATCAAATAATTGAAACAAGAAATTCTTAAATATCTGTTTTGTAGTTAAACTGATTCTTTATTTAGAGTTTATAATTAAATGGTAACTCTTAATGCTGTATGAGGGACGAATTATTTCCATCCTCCAACTTCTGTTGGTCCATCCATTTTATGACTCCGGTCAAGCACAAAGCCATCTCCTCCTCCAGCCGGCAAGTTTGTTTGTCCTTTCATTCTGTCCTCCCATCCAGGCAAGAAATGACCCCACCAATCCCCCACCAGCCCGATCGCCATCCTGGCTGGGATTCCCGTCTGTCCTCTTGGGCACTTACATGGCTCCTCCCTCATCCTGAGCCTAGTAGGGACCAGCATCCAGTCCCGCAAGAGGGTCGACTTCAGAGGTCGCTGTAGGTTGCTTGGCTCCAAAATCCATCCTCTGCTGGAAGACAAAAACATAGTAACTGTCACCACCTTTGGGTCCACGACAACTTCAGTTCTCTTCTTGAACCCTCCATTTCCATAAATCTGTGCATAAGATGATGCCTCCATTGGTGGCCAGTCTTCTGGCACTCACAGCACTGCCCTCTGCCCTCTGGTCATTTTTTATCTCTTTTTCTAAAGCAGATGGGAAAGTTCATAGTGACATCTTGCTCCGGCTTGCTGCGAGGTAGAATGGTATGCAAAGTTTCCTAACCACGTGATCTCAGCAGGGTTTCAGGATTGTACCCCCCCCCCCCCCCCCAATCCGGGGAATGCACCCAGTTTATCTCTGTGGCTGTGAGAGAGCTTGGGTCTCCCTACGGGTTAAAGTAGGGCTCTTTACTTTCTGTGTGGCCCTTACTTTGATCCCATCCTGCACTTTTGTTGGAGCACATGATACTTGGTTCCCTTAAGGAGTATCCAGGACCCCTTCACATTGTGTCTCTTTTGTCTTCCCAGTTGTAACGCATTAGTCTATTTATTCGCCTCAAAGATTTGAAGTTCCAGTCTGGGCAAGACTGTTACTTTGTTCCCTTCAGTTATTTGGGATGCCCATCCATCCTCTTGGGCACATACAAGGGGTACAATAGTATACAGTTTTCTGACCGAATTACTGTATGTTATATAGAGAACATAAAATAGAAATGTAAACAGAACAAGATATGTAAGTCTTGTGACCACCACAGGTGTAGCAGCACTCTAAACCCCCAGACACAACTATGCAACACAGTCCTGGGTTCAAATTCAAGTTGTTTATTCCACACAGTACCTTTATAGGTTTCCAATTTCGTCCTTTTCAGGCTGCTCAATGAAGTAATACATTTCTCTTTCCTCTTCCACACCTCCCTTGTAGTCTCATCTACTTCATGTCATCTCTGACTACTGATGCAGAAGAAACAACTTCTTTTTTGCCCAACCTGGGAGTACATCTGGTGCCACAGCATTGCACACTGGAAGCACTTCGCACCCCAAGTGCTAGAAGTGATCAGTCACTTTCAGCCAGTTGTCATCAATGCAGATGATAGGAGGAGGAGCTATGGACATGAAACAGGTTGACGGTGGACCTCTGCCTTATTCAGACTGATTATGAGCCTTGAGAGTTGTGAGGTATTAGTAAACATATTGACAGTAACTTGGAGATCGGACTTCCAGAGTGCCATGAGTACCACTAGGCTTCATTACACAGGGTCTGCATCCCTGTCCGTCTGATCAGATGCCTAGTGCACTTATCCACTTTAAGAACTTGAAAGCTGTCTTCCTCTTTCTAGTGAAGTTGAGGTTTTAAAATCATGGCCTCAACATTCTTGAGGTCATTCCTATCCAGTACTTACAAGCTATCCTGCCATCTGATGCCACAATTTCAGCACAGGGCTCTCATGACGAAATACTCAAGCTACTAAATGAGTCTCCAGATATGTCTCACAACTGTACAAAAGGCTTATGAGCATAGGTGCTTTGTACACTTTGATATTGGTTGACAGCTTGATGTCCCTATGATTTATCACACAAGGGAGAATGTGACCCAAAGACCATCTGTCTTTGCTGATGTGTGCCCCTATTTCCGTTATCAAAAGTGCCATCCATAGAGTTGATGCTCCCCTAGTGCTTGAAGTAATCAACCACCTTAGGTTGGGTACCATCAATGCAGATGATAGAGCCTGAAGAGTTGTGAGGCAGCAATAAATCTGTTGACTTGGAATAACTTGGAGATCAGATTCCCAGGGTGCCATGAGCACCACTGGGCCTCACTACACGGGGTCTACAGCCATGTCTATCTGATAAGATGCCTAGTGCACTTAATTGCTTTAAGAACTTGAAACTTGTCTTCCTCTTCCCACAGAAATTTATACGTTGATCAGTTCACCTCCCGACCAATTACTGACTGTCCAGAATGAGCTTTTTATACTTTAACTTCAAACTGGGACAGGGTCAGGAATGGCCTTGAGAACTCTCTCAGACTCTCCCGCTTTGAATCAAAGGGCAAAGCAATCCCCAGTTCTCAACAGTTGGGCAAAAGTGAGACCCTCATTCACTTGGAACATTACACAGACAAATCAGAAGAGCCATCGGTGATACAAGTTACCAATTTTATGTGACCTCATTTGAACAAGAAATTATTTTTAAAAACAAATTAAAAATCTGTCAGTCTCAATGAGTCACATACCTGTTCATCAGGCATATTACTTTTTAGGCATCAATTATTTACAGCTATTGATGACTAACTTTTATTGTAAATTTATTCTGCAGCCATTCTGGATTTGTATAGCTCCCCATGTTTCCTTGTCTATTACTGAGACATTTCTTAAGACCCCATCCCTCTCTGTTTTATGTCTTCCCTTGTTGGGCAGTAATGAGTTATTCAGTAATGCAATATGTCACATTATTACTTTCCCCAGTAATGAGTAGTGTAAAGCATTGTCATTTGCAAATACAATAATAATATTACAGTTATTGATACAACTTTCACTGCGTTACCAGATTGCAATTTTTTTTTTGACTTATGTAGGCTATTTTATTATGATGTGCAGTACTACTGGATTTTAAAGCAGGACACTTTGGTGGTGAGAAGTTAAGTGGATGGCATTTGAATAAGCTCGTCGCTGAGTCACCCTCATTTTGACACATTATGTATACCCACAAAGAACCACAGTGAAAGACGTTTTCTGGCTATCTTGAGAGAGAATATGCAGAGATGGAATGTAATTTGAAGGCCCTTCTTATAGAGGAAGACTTTGTTTCATCCAATGATGACATATGGACCGCTAACAGCAAGAGCTTTCCACGTGAAACAGTTTACTGGGTCAGCAGGTCCACTTTGGAGTGCAACAAGGCTGCCATTTAAGAAAGTCAGAGGTAGGCACAGTTTTAGGGGATGCACAAACCAGTGTGCTTCTTAGTGCTGGTCCCAAGCTTTGATAAATGGGAAGGGTTACGTCAGGAAAAAAATTATGCCAGAACAATATGCGGACAACGATACAAGTATATGTATGAGGGAAGTGTGACAGTGGTGAAAACTGCAGTAGGAGTGACGGATGCATTCATTGTGGAGGTGGGATTACATCAGGATCGGCTCTGAGCCCTTTCTTACTTGCAGTGGTGATGGACAGGTTGACAGACAAGATTAGACAGGAGTCCCTTTGGACTATGATGTTTGCTGATGACATTGTGATCTGTAGCGATAGTAGGGAGCAGGTTGAGAAGACCCTGGAGAGGTGGAGATATGCTCTAGAGAGGAAAGGAATGAAAGTCAGTAGGAACAAGACAGAATACATGTGTGTAAATGAGAGGGAGGTCAGTGGAATAGTAAGGATGCAAGGAGTAGAGTTGGTGAAGATGAATGAGTTTAAATACTTGGGATCAACAGTACAGAGTAATGGGGATTGTGGAAGAGAGGTGAAAAAGAGAGTGCAGGCAGGGTGGAATGGGTGGAGAAGAGTGTCAGGATTGATTTGTGACAGACGGGTATCAGCAAGAGTGAAAGGGAAGGTCTAGAGGACAGTAGTGAGACCAGCTATGTTATATGGGTTGGAGACGGCGGCACTGATCAGAAAGTAGGAGACAGAGCTGGAGGTGGCAGAGTTAAAGATGCTAGGATTTGCATTGGGTGTGACAAGGATGGATAGGATTAGAAATGAGTACATTAGAGGGTCAGCTCAATTTGGACGGTTGGGAGACAAAGTCAGAGAGGCGAGATTGCGTTGGTTTGGACATGTGCAGAGGAGAGATGCTGGAAAAGGATGTTAAGGATAGAGCTGCCAGGAAAAAGGAAAAGAGGAAGGCCTAAGAGGATGTTTATGGATCTGCTGAGAGAGGAAATGCAGGTGATGTGTGTAACAGAGAAAGTTGCAGAGGACAGAAAGATATGGAAGAAGATGATCCACTGTGGCAACCCCTAACGGGTGCAGCTGAAAGAAGAAGAAGAAGAAGAAGACGAAGAAGAAGAGGTAGGCACACATGTTATTGGCACAGAGAGAGAACAAATTCATTCATCGTATGGACTGCTTGGCAAAGCTGTAGCCAGTGTGACGGACAATATGTTGAATTTTGCCAAGGCGTATAAACTATATCAACCTGTGAATCCAGAGTCTGATTGTGAACCAGAAGACAGTGACGATGATGTCACTTTTACAGATTTCACAGAAGCCCATTCCACTGATACTAATGGACAGTTTAGTCTTCTCCCACATTACAGGTGTGCATCACTTACAATTAACCCAATTTCCACCACTGATGCTGAGAAATACTTAACCTCCAGTGCAGACATCAAGGCTTGGTATAGGAGTAGTATTATAAAATGCACAGCTCTTTGGACTAAGGCAAGTCGATCTACAGTTGTATTGGAATACTGTATGTGGAAGAAGTCAACCACAGAAAGTGACCGGCGCCATCATCCACAAAGTGGAATTCCTTTTGTGAGGCCATTTCCAGAATCACTGAAATTCCTATGAATGAGATGAATAACCTGTACATCACACTGGGAATTAAGTGCCTCAACGACAAGGAGTACCAATTCCTGCAGGAGTAGTGCACTGTTATGAAGCTGGTTACAACAGCATTGAACATATTACAATCAGATGACTGTTGTTATGGTAGTTCACTACCAACCCTCGAAGTGCTGATGACAAGGACGCTTGCCATGAAAGACACTTCCTCGAGGATGACAGCTGGCTGTGCAGATGTCATAGTGACGGTATGGCTATATTCCTAAACCTCTTATCATTTAGCAAACTTATTCAAGCAGATTTGTTGCATTGCACCATTCATGACAGAGAGAGAACAGACCTTACGGCAATATTATGTTTTTAAAGCAGTCGGCACAATTATCAAAACAACAGTAGTCAAAATTATGTTAATTATCATCAAAGAAACAGGAGATTAAAACAAATAAAGGAGTCAATAAATAGGCTAAGCATTTAATTAAATCTTCCAACATAGGAAGAAGGGTGGTTTAGGTCTACAACAGCATGCATAAAAAATATTTCAAATGACAAATTAGGTAGTAATTAAGCAACTATAAGAAATTATCAAATTCTATTTTTTCAGGCCATCCAGACTGATTTTTTCTGATGTACTGTACCGGCTGTCCAAAGTTCAGACTCTGATGACTGAGAGACGAGGGTGGGAGAGACCATGCAATAGAGCTTCTGACAGCAGAGTGTTATGCAGTGGCTCCTGCAGAGGGGCCTGCCTCTGTGTCCATGACGTCAGCCAGCCATGCATTTGAGACAGAGCCTGAGGACAGCTACTCAGCAGAAAAGGAAATTATGAACTATTTGAGGTCACAAGGTCATGAGGCTGATCCTCTGACGCAGTTCTCAAACATCAAAAACATGTACATGAAGCACAGCACTCCGACCCAATCTGTGGAGTGGCTTTTCAGTTTAGGAAGTTTAGTGCTCACCCCGAGGAGGAACAGATGGCGTGATAAGAGGTTTTAGAAGCTTGTGTTAATGAGATACAATCATTGCTTTACTTCTGAACATTGGGACCATGTTTAATATGTCAGACAGAGGCAACAAAATTGGAGGCTGGACGTGATATCAGCCTAAATACGAAGCAACATTTAATGTTTTGTAAATGTTTGGTAAAAACTGCTGCTAAACTCCTTTCTACTGTGAGAATACTTCAGTTAAAGAGTTCAGAGAGACTAGTACTTTAAATTTATATAGTGTGGCAAGCCTCCTCCAGACCACGAGGGGGCGACCGCCCTGGTGGCTTTGGGGACCACGGGAACTGAGCTTGAAAGCTCAACCCTATAGGGGCCCGTGGTCACCGCCAGAGGGCGCCCCGATGCCTGAAGAGCCCTGGTCCTTAGCACTTCTGCCACACCCGGAAATGCTGGGGGGATGACGATCAGGGACACCCATAGTGCTTCCGGGTGAGCAGCCGGTACTTCCGCCATACTGGGGAGTGCCAGCGGAAGCTAATTGGGAGGCACCTGGAGCACGTCCGGGAGGGGATAAAAGCGGCCGCCTCCCTCCATTCGATGGCTGGAGTCGGGAGAAAGAGAGACAGAGCTCGGAGGAGAGGAGTGGAGGCAGACCAGAGAAAGAGGCATTGTAAAGAGGCCTGGACTTTGGGGCAGTTTTGGGGGATGTGTGCTGCACCGTGTAAATACTGTATAATAAACGTATGTTGGGTGAACCATTGCTGTCCACCTGTCTGTGTCTGGGCTGCTTTCCACAACAGTTAGAATTTTTCATGCAGGATGAAATGTTTGTGTTAGTGCAGTTTGATTGTTGACTCCTTCTCCTTCCTGTTATGGGGGGGGGCGGGGGCAGAGGGCATCAAAGTAATCTCTATAGATATATAATCCAACGTCTGTCTGTCAGATTTAGATCGGATTATTTTCTATAATTTGTTTGAACATTACGGTTGATTCTGTGACTTCTATCATCTCGCTTGTGGCACCGATTTATTTGCGCGAATCTGAGAGTCAAGCTGCAGGCCGAGGGGAGAGGGAGGCGGGACCTCAGGAGTAGGGAACTGGGTGGGGCCATCCTCACTCACACGCCAGTCTCCATTAGAGTCGGGTCTGTATGTTTGGCCACTTTTCACGAGAGAACTACTTAACAGATTTAGATCAGGTTTTTTTTCTATAATTTGCTTGAACAGTCCGGTTGATTTTGTGACTTCTCTCATCGCGCTAAGTCCGTTTGTGGCACCAATTTATTTGTGCAAGTCCGAGAGACAGGCTGTGGGATGAGAGAAGGGGAAGGCAGGACCTCAGGAGTAGGGAGCCGGGAGGCACCATCCTCACTCATGCGCCAGCCTTTATTCGAGTCGCTCTACCTGTCATCACGTGTTGGAGTGTACTTTGCCTCTGTTTAGTTAGTGATACCTGTTATTTCAGCAGACATTATCATCTAGAGATTGTTAAGGAGTAACTTTTGACGTTTTTGAGAGAGAGATCAGAGCTACGTGTGTTTTAGAGGGTAGCTGCTGATTGATAGAGATATCACAACCACATGCTCTTCTCCTCAGATGGCGGACGCTCTCCCGTCAGAGCTGAACACGATCAGATATACTGGCAACGTTTGACATTGGAGCATACCTGCCTTCTGCTTGGCCACAAATACCTTGCCAACTTTTTATATTTTTGGCAAAGAGATCTTGCATTCTTGCCCCTGATAGCAAAACTAAAAATATTGTATATCATGAGGCCTTCGGAATACGAAAGCTATCAATATAAATTATTCTCAATACAAATGATTACATTTTGTTTTGTTTTTTTAATTAATTTTTAAAGTTTGTCCTGTTTCACTACTATGCAGGAGGAGCTGCAGGGGACAGCTAGTATGGTAATATAATGAGTAATGAAACAAATCACTTTTGGTACCAAGTAATAAGTACAATAACATATTTACTCTTTAAAAGAGTAATAAGTAAAAAATAACGTATTACTCTTCCCAAATAACTGGCCCAACAGTGAACTTTCATACAGGGAGGCTAGCCATAACATGGGGGGTCATCCAAATCAGTAAGCAATAGACAGTTAAAATCATTAATGTTATTTACCACTTTGTACTTGTAGCCAGCAGAGAATGCTAGCTCCATGGATGGACCAAATTCAGTGCTTTGAATAACAAGGTGGTTCCACTTACAGTGCTGACACAAAACCACAACTTTGATAACACCAACAATGGACGTATACTTAACTTGTATCAAAGAATCTTTCAGTGTATAAATCCACAATTTTCTATTACCTACAAACCCCCGATAACATTTTATAGAGATGTTGTAGGAGTGTGCAAAAATTTGGGGGTAGCAGGATATGGACAGCAGTAATTCAAAAATCCCAGGGTTGAGCAGACCAACAACTGTGGTGCTTTAGTGTGTCTCAGGTCAAGCACTTCTGGGGTCTCAAAATGCCAGGATGTGGTAATGCTTTGTGCATCTTAGATAATATAGTTTTGGTACAGCAAATGAATCGGTGCTCTGCACTTAAATCTATGTACAGATTTTTTGATTAATATAAAGCAGCACACATTGTAAAAAGAACTGAGTGACATAGGTAAAGAGTTGAAGTCCAAAGGAGGGAACACTTTTTAATGGCCAAATACCAATACTGAAAAGAAAAGACAATGGGCTAAAAGAATAAAAACTGGATTCAGAAAGTATTCCAACCCTAAAGCCCATAGAACATCGGTAGAGAGATTTGAAGATGGCAGTGTACTGATGCCACCCATCTAGTCTAATGGATAGGATAAACTGCCCAAATCCAGGTGTGCAAAGCTTGTGGAGACTTAGGTGTGCAAACTGTAATTGCTGCCAAAGGGGCTTGTACAAAGTGCTGAATTAAGAGTCCGAGTACTTACATGAATGAAAGATTACAGTATTTGATTTTGAATAAATTTGCAAGCCTTTCTGAAAAGATGTTTTCACTTTGTCATTATGGGTTATTGAGTGTAGATCGATGGGCAAAACATGGCAAAGTTAAGCATTTTCAATTAATCTACAACACGATTAAGTGTACAGAAAGTCAAAGAGGTCTGAAAACGTTCTGAATCCACTGTTTGATGCTAAAAAGCATATTATGCACGCTGTTTCACATAACAAGTATAAAATGCGTATATGTTGTATAAAGCAAGTTATAACATTTTTTCTCCTCTTTAAATTATTAAATAAATTTGACAATGTCATGGCAATTCTGAGGAACTGATAAATCTTTATCTCATCTCTCTTGTGAATAAGCACTTGGTTAATAAGCAGTCTAAATGTCCTCAGCAAATGTGATGAGAAGAACGCCCTTGACAGCAGATCAATCAGACTTCACATTTACAGTTCTGTGCCTCTTTGCCGAGTATGAAGGAAAGGGAATATGAATGTCGCAGCAAGCTCTGAAAAGAGCCTTGGGCCCTGGGGGAGTGCTTAAGTGGCCTCAAGCTGTTGGTGATATTGATTATTTTATTTTTTTTTTTTACAAATCCATCCTTAGAACTTTTTCAGCAGACTGAGAATAGTAGTGGCCAGCTGTGCCAGCCACTCATGTGCTCTCTGGATTTAGCTGTGCAAGCAACTGTCCACCTTCCTCTGGCCTGTGGAGTCGTCCAACCTCTTCTTGGACTCATCTGTTTTAGCAGGCATTGACTTTGCTTACAGTCATGCAGGAAAAATCTGATCATGAGAGTAGTTGAGCATAGAGTAGCCTGATAATAACCATCAATTTTTTTTTCTGTAACACTTTTCACACAAGCAGATTTTAGTGTGCAGAAAATATAATCAATGATTAATATATCACTATCATTTATATTTGAATTGGTCATTCAGACATATATGACTTTTTGCATATATATTTCTATACTTTAATAATAAAAATAATAATAGATAGATAGATAGATAGATAGATAGATAGATAGATAGATAGATAGATAGATAGATAGATAGATAGATAGATAGATAGATAGATACTTTATTAATCCCAATGGGAAATTCACATATAGACATATATTCACATATATAATAATAAACTTTACACATTTAGCTTGTACTAGCCAAGGTACATGGCATTGCCTGGTTATATTTCTATAATGGATCGTGCACTCTAAAAAGAGAAAAAGGGTTCTTTTTGATTTAAGGTAATTTTAGTAGTTGTAATGAACTATATTAATATGTTTGTTCACCTAACGTAATTTTTTGCTTTACTTCAAATTGAAAAACCTTGCTGTCGCTTAATGTAACTTCTTCTATTTAATCTAAAGCAAAAAATTGCTTTGGAGACCTTGCCGGCTCCGACCCCTGTGATGTCACATCCAGGCTCGCACCAATGGCAGAAGACCTACATGAGCCCGACCCCTTTGACTTCACTTCCTGTCTCCCCCTTTGAAAGCCTCCACCTTTTCTCTATTCCCTCAGTTCTGTTTGGACTCGGTTTTGTGCACATCTGTGCTGTGTTATTTTGAAAAGCAACTTTGCAGTCAGGAAACCAAATTATATGGGTGGCTGCCCCAAACCTTTATATGACTCTGCCTCGAGTTTGTGACTATATATATAGAATTTAAGTTGGCATTACAGTGAATACAACAATGGACAAAATTTTAATTTGAGTTCATCCATCCATTATCCAACCCGCTATATCCTAATTACAGGGTGACGGGGGTCTGCTGGAGCCAATCCCAGCCAACATAGGGCTCAAGGCAGGAAACAAACCCCAGGCAGGGTGCCAGCCCACCGCAGTTAAATCAAGTTTTTAAAGAAATTTGATTTGAGCTAAATACATTTTTTGCTTTTATTCAAGTTTTTGAAAAGGTTAAAACAAACTCAAATGAATTAAGTTTACTCAAATACTTATTAAAATTTGAAAGAAATCAATTAAATTGCTTGTTACCTTGTGAAGTAATTTATTTAGGTTGATCCAACAAAACATTTTTTGCAGTGTGGTAAGAAAGCACATTGTAAGAGAACGACAAGACAATGAAAAAGAATTGGGGTCCAACCTGGCACCTCGTATACTTGGATTGTAATGAAAACTCAAATAAACAGTGAAAAGGTCTTTTCAGACAAAAGTATAGAATGGACCTGGCAAAAATGGCAGACCTTCCAGTTTTCAATAATCCTGGCAGGAAGACACAGGCCCAGAGGTGATGTCATCAATATCCTAGCTGTCAATCATTCAGTCTGCAGTGGGTGGATGAGAGACAGGCATTAAAATACAGCGTCAATCACTACAGCCGTTCAGCTGTCCCCTATGCGCTTGCGTGTAACAACGTATCTCTGTGTTTTTTTTTTTTAGTTTGACCATTTTGTCATTGCTGGCTGAAATTCTGATGTCCCAGCAGTCATGTTCTTTACCTCTCTATCAAGTTGTCTCCTCTGACAAGTCAAAAATTTGTTCTTTTTGCGTGTCATTGAACTCCGTAATTATGGAACCATGAATGCGATTTCTTTATGTTATCTGAGTTATTGTTTTTACATGGGCGGCACGGTGGCACAGTGGTAGGGTCCTCCCTGTATGGAGTTTGCATGTTCTCCCCGCGTCTGCATGGGTTTCCTCCGGGTGCTCCAGTTTCCTCCCACAGTCCAAAGACATGCAGGTTAGGTGCATTGGTGATCCTAAATTGTCCCTAGTGTGTGCTTGGTGTGTGGGTGTGTTTGTGCATTTGCCCTGTGGTGGGCTGGCACCCTGCCCGGGGATTTGTTCCTACCATGTGCCCTGTGCTGGCTGGGATTGGCTCCAGCAGACCCCCTTGACCCTATGTTAGGATATAGTGGGTTGGAAAATGACTGATTGACTGTTTTTACATGAATACTGTGACCACTAGAGGGTGTTCCAGCAGCCTACACCCTAGACACAACTGTACACACACCAGTCCCTGTATAATAAAATGGTTTATTTGTATAAATACTTTACAAAAAGACTTTCCTCTTTTCTTGCTTTCTTCTCCTCCATAGCTCTCAGGGGTGCTATGTCCATTCTCCACACCAAACTCCTACTCACCTGGATGAGGTTTAGCGGCTCCTTTAATCCTGTACTTCTGGTGCTAGGGCATAGCCTGTTGAAAGCACTTCCAGGTCAAATGGAGACCCTACAAAATAGAGATTAGTATTTTCCATGTCCCACGGGGCAGGCTTTGCCACTCATGTTGTGAAGAGGGTGGCTGAACGCATCCCAAGGACACAAGGTCGCTCCTCCAAAAACCCCTCTTAAACGGTAATACAATGGGAAACAAATACAGTTTTTTTTTTACCTCCTCTTTGCTCAATCAGCTGCTGGCTTGCTGCTGCTGCTGCTGCCATGCCACGTGATCTGCATCTCGCACGGCACTTCGAACATTTAAAAGTCTGTACAGCAGCTGTGTTTGTCATCTACTCTTTGTCTTTTATTTCTGGCCCCAGGTGTGGTTAAATCTCTTGGCACAAAGCCCTGTCTCGCGAGATGCGAGTTCTTGATATTTTTTAATTTATAATTTAAAAACGGAATCGGAATCTGAAAATCTAACAACACCACATTAAAGTTCGATAAATTCTGAAAAGAATGATACCAAACATATATACTTAGGTTTTAAAATAAGCCCGATTTAAAGTGTGACAAAAAACAGGACATTAAAAACATAATTGTTGCACTTTTAGGTTTAGGATTTTATATATAGAGAGTAGATTATTATTATTACTATTATTATTATTATTATTATTATTATTATTTTCTTTCTTTATTTCATTATCAAACAACATAAAAATGTAAAATTATATTATTAGAATTATTTTCGTTCACTCATTATCAAACAAAATAAAATTGTGAAATTATGTTATTAGAATTATTATCATGATCTTCCTCTCACCATGCAACAACATATAATAATATTATAATAATAATAACAACAACATTATTGTATGTTATTATTATTATTACTGCAGTGGATTCAGAAAGTATTCAGATGTCTTCTCTTTCTGCACACTTTATTGTGTTGCAGATTTCATGGAAAAAAAGGATACATTTGCCTTTTTTGCCCATCAATAATGCGTATTGACAAAATGACAACATGCTTTCAGAAAGGTTTGCAAATTTATTTAAAATCAAAAACTAAAATTTCTCTAATTTCTTTAAGTATTCAAACCCTTTGCTGTGGCACCTCAAATTGTGCTCAGGTGCTTTAATCCTCATTGAGATTGTCTAGAACGTGAGTGGAGTCCACCTGTTTGGACATCATTTACAAAGGCGGCACACCCCAGTGTATAGGAGGTCCCAAAATTCATGCTGCAGGTTAGGACAAAAACCAAGCCATGAAGTCCAAGGAACTCTCTGTAGACCTCCATGATAAAGTTGTGGCAATGCATCAGGGCATGGGTATAAACTTTTTCTAAAGCTTGATGTTTTCCCAGGAGTATGATGGCCACAATAATTGTGAAATGCAAGATGTTTGGAACCACCAGGACTCTTCCAAAACTTGGTTTTCTAGCTAAAGTGAATAATAAGGCAAGAAGGGCCTTGGTCAGTTAAGGTGACCAAAAAGAAAATAATCACTCCAAGAAGAGCTACAAAGAGAGCTTCAGAAGTCCTAGTTGAGATGTGTCTAGCAAAACTCCACCAATCAGGTGCTCATGGTACAGTGGCTACATAGAAACCACTCTTGAGTAAAAAGCATATGAAAGTTTGATGACTCGAAAATGGAACTCTTGGGGCAGAATCTCCAAGCATTATGTCTAGTGAAGTCCACGCACTACTCATCTCCTGCCTAATACCATCACTACATTGAAGCATGGGGGGGGGGGCTGGTAGGGTCACGTTATGGGGTTGTTTCTCTGTAGGCAAGAACAGTGGGACTGGTCTGAATGGAGAGAAGGATGAATGCAGCCAAACACAGAGAGGTCTTTGTAAAAAACCTGCTCCAGAGTGCACGCCACCTCAGACTGGGGCGATGAGTCATCTTTCAGCACCACAATGACCCAAAGCTTACACCAAAGACAGTGCTGGAGTAGCTTTGGGACAAGTCTCTGTCTGTCCTTGAGTGGGCCAGCCAAAGCCTAGATTTAAGGCCCATCAAACATCTGTGGAAGATGACAGTTTACAGATTTTTCCCATCTGATCTAAAAGAGTTTGAGAAGATTTGACAGTAAGAATAAGAGGAACTGCTCAAATCCAGGCGTGCAAATCCTTACCCAAGAAGACTCAAATCTGTAATTGGGGTAACAAAGTATTGAATTAAAGGTGTGAAGTGCTTTGAGCATGGCAAAGGCACTATATAAATAAAATGTATTATTATTATTAATATTATTAATTCTTATATGAATAATAGATTTCAATTTTTAATTTTAATAAATATACAATTTAATCTTTTCATTTTGTCATTATGGGTTATTGCTGATAGATTGATGGGCAAAAATTGCAAATGTATCCATTTAAAATTAAATCTACAACACAAAATCTGAATCCACTGTATATTTTTATATTTTGTAATTCTGTCTCCTGGTCCCCTTTATTATTTTTTATTTAGTAAGTGAATTCTCAGTTTCATCAAGCCTCTAGACTCGTCTGCATTCCTAATGAAATTTTTTTTTTTCAGATTAATTTGAGAAGGTTTCAGGCATCTCACTTCCATTACGACTTTTCTGCCAGACATTCTCACGGGGCATTTCATTCATTAGGATTTTATGGCATGATGGACTTTTGCCTTTTTCAGTTTTTAGTAATTCCATTTTCTGTGCCAGCTTATTTCACTCAAGTTTGAGATATTGTGCTTGACTACAGGCACAAACTCTTTGATGAAAGCATCATGTTTAGGGTCAGACTGCTGTCTTGTGTTCTCAATGTTTCCATCTGATTGATTTGCTTTTTATAAAAATTTAACAGTATTATGTTTAATATACACTTAAAAAAGTCAATTGATAAAGACTATTTTACATTTGATTTTAGAAATGTGATTTTTGTTAAATAATCACACCTTGTTTTCTACAGTCTCTGACCAAAGTGCTCACCGTAATGTTTGGATCAAAGACACATTTTTCCTTCATTTACCCCTCTGCTCCACAGTTCAAAATTGCAAATCGAACAATTCAGACGTGAGTAAAGTGCACATTACAGACTTTCATTTATGGGTATTTGCACAAAATTGGTCACGCCATATGGAAATGACAACACTTTTTCAGCACGGTGTGATGAACGGCCGGGTCCCATGCTGTGTATGTTCCGGGGAAGCAGCCATAGACAGCTCAATACCTCCTCCAGGGCGCATGGTGGCAGCCTCCCTGGCCGATGCTGATTCACCAACCTCCCGCAGGGCTCCATGGGAGATGGAGTCCTCCACAGCTTGGTTGGGACCCAGGGTGGCCGCTAGAGGGGGCTGTCTCCTTCCAACAGCCCGGCTGGACGATTCTACAGCCCCACCCGGAAGTGCAATTAGGACCAGGTGGTCAAGCACCTGGAACGCTTCCGGGTGAGTTATAAAAAGGGCCAGCCACCACCACTCGAGAGCCGGAGTCGGAAGGAGGAGGACTAAGCCTGAGGAGGAGTGGTGGTGCCAGAAGAAGGGTTGTTGTGATTACTGTGAGTGTTTTGGGACTGTGTTGGGCCTGTGGGACACGGGGAAGGCGTGCCCCACGGCTGAAGAGAAATAAGTCTGTTTATTTAAGTACGTGCCTCTGCGTCAGTCTGTGCCGGGTCGGACGCTATATAGCGCTTTTCACATCTGGCGTAGCTGGCAGGATCCCGGTCTGTCCATTTGGACCGGAACCTGCATCAAAATTCAAGTAGAGACCCGGCATAGCAAACCACAACAGAGCGAGGCACGTGCTCGACTCAGCTGCACGGAGAGCGCGCTCCCATTGCAGCCACAGGCAAGCGCGCACAGCACAGCACGGAGAGCGTGCACCGAAGGCCGCATACATGCACACACAGCACAGCGATCCGAAGCGCGCACACGCGGCAGGGGCCGCAACCAGAGCGCGCAGTACAGCGCGACAGAGCGCTACCGAGGCCTCCGGCAAGCCCAGCGCACCAAAGCACACTGCTGCGGCAGGGGGCCGCCTCCCTCCTATCAGGGAGATAGAGTCGGGAGCAGGAGCAGGATGAAGCTCCTGGAGAGAGAGGACAGGTAGCCCAGGGACGAGGAGAGAGAAAGCCCAGGAGAAGGGTGACTGGGGCTAGAGGCACTGTGTTGTTGTGTGGGACTGTGAGTTGTGTTGTGGGAAGAAAAATAAAACGAGATTTTGCATAAAGATGTGGTCTCCGACTGGTGGTGTCCGGGCAAATATCACAACGGACTCCCCATTTCAGGGCACCATAATGTTTGGGACAATTAATGTCACAGGTGTTTGAGATTCCTCATGTGGGTTTCATTGGTTCATAAAATAACTTTGGCTTGCTTTTACCTTTTGGAGTCTGTGGTTGCCATTGTTCAACCTGAGGACAAGAGCTGTGCCAATGAAAGTCAAAGATACCACTATGAGGCTTTAAAACAAGAATAAAGTCATTTGAGACATCAGTAAAACCTCAGGATGACCAAAATCAACTGTCTGGAATATCATGAAGAAGAAAGAACACATTAGTGAGCTCAGTAATCACAAAGGGGCTGGTGGGCCAAGGTAGACCTCCACTGCTGATGACAGAAGAATCCTCACCATGGTCAACAAAAAGCCAGATGTGGATGTGTCAGAGATGACCACGTGAAGAAGACTTCACAGAGGCCACAATGTGAGAAGTAGACTACTACTTAGCCAAAAAAACAGGAAGGCCAGATTACAGTTTGTGAAAAAGGACTTTAAAGAGCCTGCAGAATTCTGGAAAAAGGTCTTGTGGACAAAGATGAACCTAATCAGAATGATGGCAAGAACAAAGTTTGGAATCCAAAAGGAACTGCCCGAGATCCAAAGCAGACCACCTCATTTGTTAAACATGGTGGTTTTGGTGTTCTGGCTTGGGCATGTGTTGCTGCCACAGGTCCTGGCACACTTCTCTTCATTGATAATGGAACTGCTGATGGCCATGGCACAATGAATTCTGAGGTGTGTAGAAACATCTGATCTGCTCAAGTTCAGTAAATGCCTCCAAACTCATTGGGCAGCACTTTGTCCTACAATAAGATAATGAACCAAATATACTGCTGAGGCAGCACAGGAGTATATCAGAGCTAAAAAATGGAAAATTCTTGATGGCCAAGCCAGTCACCCAATTTAAATCCAAGGCCTTCCATATGCTGAAGAGAAAACTGAAGGTGACAAGCCCCCAAAACAAGTAGGAGCTGAAGATGGCTGCATTAGAGGCTTGGCAGAGCATCACCAGAGAAGATCCTCAGGACCTGGTGATGTCTATGAATCACAAACTTCAAGCAATCATTACATGTGACGGATATGCGACAAAGAACAAAATATGACAGCAGCTTTAGACCTGCCATTGCTGTGTCAAAACATTATGGTGCCCTAAAATGGGCGGACCATTTAGAAAAAGTGTTGTCATTTTTACATGTCATGACCAAAACAAATGAAAGTCTGCAATGTGCACTTTAATAACGTCTGAATTGTTTAATTTGTAATTTTAAATTGTGGAACACAGGGGTAAATCAAGGAAAAATGTGTCTTTGTCCCAAACATAATGGAGGGCATGGTATATTACAGTGCCTTTCATAGAGAGCACAATCACATAGTGGATTATAAAGCATTCAGCCTTTATTGATACAAGTTCCCTTTACATTATGGACTATTGTATTGTGGTGCTATTGAAAAATATTCCAGTCTTTATTGCATGTTATTAATCATAATCATGTATTAGATAGATAGATAGATAGATAGATAGATAGATAGATAGATAGATAGATAGATAGATAGATAGATAGATAGATAGATAGCACTCGTATATCAAAGTGAATTTCCCCATAAGAAATAATGGAAACTCAGATGATTTGTTCCACAACCCAAAACTATTCATATAAAAATGATTAATACAAAATATAAAGTAAAAATACATAAAACAAATTAACTTGCACTTTACCTTTGAAAAGAATCATGGCTGGTGTGAGTGAATTTCTAAACTCTTGTGGGATTGCACCCAACGGGACGACACGTGGAAGAGCGTCCCAAAGCAATCGCAGTCTCCCAGCGCTGTAGTAGTTCTCCGTAAAAGCGAATCCGAAAAGATCGCGGACCTGCTATAAGTGCCTGCCGTCGATGGGTGATACAAGGAACAAGGAACATTATAAATGTGCAGGGCCCTGCCTGACTGCTGTGTCTGTGTAAAAATAACCGCGCTGTTGCTGTTTCAAGCTGAATAAAGCTTGTGTTGCTAAAGTACTGAGACTCAGCTTCATGTTTTAGGGTGCAAGACGGGGACTCGCACGTCACAGCACACACGTGCGCGCGAGCACACTGTCACAATGCTAATGCTGTAGTAAACACTTTACGCTCATACGGATGTTGACTATATGAGTGAGGCACGCCGACTCAGACGGAGAATAGGAGACGATTACCCACAATCCCGCCGTGAGAGAGAGAGATGAACCATCAGCTCAGTTGTGATCACATGACGCTCAGCAGACAAAGCATATACAGTACATACTACATACTTGTGAATTTCCCATTGGGATTAATAAAGTATCTATCTATCTATCTATCTATCTATCTATCTATCTATCTATCTATCTATCTATCTATCTATCTATCTATCTCTACTACTCGTACTGCAAGACCTCGCTCGTTTATCAAGTGAAAATTTATAAAAAATTTTTGCTCGTCTTGCAAAACACTCGTAAACCAAGTTACTCGCAAACCGAGGTTCCACTGTAGATAGTTTGTGTGTATTTACGGCAACTCTGATCCATATGTTTTGCACATTTTGGACAAACTAGAAAATGATGACACCCTTGATCAAAAAAAAAAATTAACTAAGAATAGACAATCCAAGCACATTTCTCCAGTTTTGATGTCACTACACTGGTTAACAGGCCCGGTCTTAGGTATTATGGGGCCCTAGGCGAAAGGGGGGTCCAGGGGCCCCCTGAGGGGGGCGGAGCCCCCCTGGAAGCTCTGTGAAATGCGTGAAAATTAGACCAAGGAGTCGATCCGGGGCCCCCCGGACGCCGGGGCCCTAGGCGGTCGCCTACTTCGCCTATGCCTAAGGCCGGGCCTGATTGGGACAAATAATGCTGTAGTATATTTAAGTATATATGACAATTGCTCACTCGGACAATTTGTTTTGGGGGCCCCCAAGAAGGCGGGAGCCCTAAGCTATAGCTTGTGTAGCTTATACGTAAATCCTGCACTGCTGGTTACCTGTGTCATTTAGAATTGACTTTAAAATACTGCTTATGGTTTACAAAGCCTTAAATAATCTCGCTCCGTCCTATGATGTCCCTACATTGATAGATTAAAGGCCAGTAGTCTACATGACCATCATCATCAAGTTCTTCCATGAGCACTGATTGAGGTCATTTATGTTAGGTAGAATGCCTAGAGGGGGCTGGGTGGTCTCGTGGCCTGGAACCCCTGCAGATTTTATTTTTTTTCTGTCCTCCCTGGCCATTGGACCTTACTTTTATTCAATGTTAATTAATGTTCCTTAATTCCATTTTCTTATTTATTTTGTCTTTCTTCATTATGTAAAGCACTTTGAGCAACATCATTTGTATGAAAATGTGCTATAGAAATGAATGTTGTTGCTGTTGATCAAGTAGAGAAATGCACCCAAACCAGCTAAATGATGACTCACACATACTGTATAACAATTCACATCACTGAGCCTATTTATAATGCACATTGAGATCTATTTTAGACAATATTTTAGTTCCCTTTTAAGTGGGATCATGCTGGGTATTTGCACTGAAGAACTCTGGTTTTATTTGTCAGTTTATAGCGGCTACTTGTTGTCCCTTTTCAGGGTTAGAAACCATAAGACTTGATCCCCTTCAAATCAGTATTTAGTAGATGCACCTTAGGCAGCCATGACAGCCTGTGTGCACAGGGCTCTCTCTGACTGCTTTGCACATCTGGACTCTGCCATTTCTCTCCATTCTTCTTTTTTGAAGAACTGCTCAGGCTCTGTCAGGTTGCATGTTGATGGTGTGTGAACAACCTTTGCCAAGTCCAGACACAAATTCCCAATTGGATGGAGATCTGGACTCTCCAGGTCATTACAATGTTGTTTTGAAGCCACTGCTGTGTACCTTTGTCTTTATGCCTGGGGGTCTTTGTCTTGCAGGAAAGCAAATCTTCCTACAGAGAGTTCAAAAACTATTCAGACCCCTTCACTTTTTCACATCTTGTTCTGTTGTAGCCTTTCTTTTATCTTTTAAATTATTTTATTTCTGTCATCAAACAACATTAAATACCCCAGAATAACAAAGTGAAAACAGGATTTTAGAATTTTTTGCAAATGTATTAACAATAAAGAAACTGAAATATCCCACTGACTCAAGTAATCAGACTCTTTACTCAATACTTACGTAACTGAAGCCCCTTTGGCAGCAATTGCAGCTTGGAGTCTCCTTGGATCTGATGTGATAAGCTTCACACACCTGCCATTCTTCACAATAGATCTTCTGATGCTCTGTCAGGTTGGATGGAGACCACCAGTAGACAGCTGTTTTCTGGTCTCTCCAAAGATGTTTGATTGAGTTCAAGTCCAGCTCTAGTTGAACAACTGAAGAACATTCCCAGAGGTGTCCATAAACTATTCCCATGTTGTCTTTGCTTTGTGCCCGTAGCCAGAGTTTTTAAGCGTGTCACGGTTATCTGTGGGTGTAATTCTACATTACATTATTTTACAATGAGACTGGTAACTGAGGCCATGAATTAACACAGCTGAAGCATCAAAGTAATGTCAGTGGGCTGACAGGAAGAAGGCGAAACAGAGATAAGGAGAGACAAATGGCGCAGCTCAAGAAGGCTGTTAAAAGAATGCTGGTATGCTCCTCGTTTGGTGTTGGTCAATTTATGGCCAGCAGTTACCGTGTGCTATTTAACACATTGACTGCGGAGCCATTTATTACAAGAACACTGCAGTATTTGTCCATGCATATATGATAAATAATGAACTCTATCAAAATTCGCAAAAAATGTGTGGAGATGTATAGTTTTGTTATGAACTCTGTCAAAAATGTGAAGAAACTGTTACTTAATTTTCACTAGCAACATCCATATTACTAACCGAGAATGGTAAACCAGATGGCATGGACGCAGGTACACGGTGATGGGACCATGAGACATACTGCGCAGGCGCGTACAGCGCGCATCTCATAAACCGCAAGCGAAGTCGTATCCACCGTGAACGAAGGAGTCACGGCCCAAAAACGAAACAGCTCAACTGACGTGAATGAGAAATGAAGCAACAATGTGCCCATAGCTAACGACTAACAGCCACACAAAAAAGAGGATTCTGCGCTGCAGCCCAGATTCAAACGGAAGAGGCTACAGCGGCCCCATAGGTCCACAATGATAGTACGGAAGGCGCAGGTGTCACCGCCATATTGTGAGTGGCACTACTGCGGAGTGAAGTTAGGAATAATGTGCTGCTTGGGATTGTACAAACCGCTGAACGCTTTACACCGAATTCAAACACAATACAGCTCAACGATACAAACACGAGCCCACCTGGATAAGATCAATGAAAGCAGGCGCCTACAATGCGCGTCTGAAATGCTGCAAGCAAAGCGGGCACGGCTCCAAGACGAACGAGCTCGACTAATGTATTTCAGGATACCCAACGCCAAGGGTAGGCGAGCGAAGCGAGCAGGGGGCGGAGCCCCCCTTGTATAAAATAGTCTATTAGATGCATGGTTACTCATAAATTGCAGGCTTATGAATCACATGTAGTAAAAATCTAATGTGGTTCTTTGTGTTGTTCACTTTTGTTGCACACAACACATTTGGATGTTGGTGACTGTTTGCACTCAAGTGGGTGGCAGAATGTCCAGATACTGCTGTCCTGACGGTCGTGACAAGTCAGACGCCTTGTAATGAGACCTTCAGGGCAGCTATCTGGAGAAAATCCAAGTTCCACATCATCCAAATGATTGCCACTATCTCAATCACTGCCATTGTCATCAAAATACAGTATATACCTTGGCAACTGTCAGCCATGAGCACCAGAGAGTCATCTTCCGGGTTTGCCTAAAGTAAGTAGTACCACCCCTGGAGGACAGGGGGCGCTGTGTACTTTTTCCCTCACAGCATCAGGAAATTGTCCCTGGAGGGCACTGAAGCAAAGGAAGCCTCACCTCTTCTCCTGGAAGTCTGTGTCTCATTTTGATGCTGACCTTATTTATGTGCCTGTAACCTAGTTGTTCCTGAAAGAAGGCTATATTTTCTAAAAGGCATGCTGAGATACATATTTTCATTGATTTTCATATTTATTCTGTTCCAGTTAAATAGGGTTTTGCCTGGTTGGCACCCCAGAAGCTTTATACCTTTCTACAGTAACTACAGGATGTCTGTTTATAACACTTTTCTGCAAGCACTTTACATCTAAAAAAATTCTATGGCTATTCACTTGATGGCAGCAATATAGTAGATAACTAAAGCGTGGCAGCAAAACGTGGTGGCAAGCTGGCTTCATCTATAATGGCTGTATACTAACATATGACTTAAGTCATACATTGCACCTTGACAGGCTCATTGAGATACGATTTAACTCGTATCTTGTGTTTAAAGTGTTAAAGTTGAACTGTGTTAACAAAGGTTGCATTTCATGTTTGGCAACTGCATGCTCTTATTTTTCAACCAAAGACAGTAAAAAAAGTATAAAAGCCCTGACAAATGCACTGAAAGCTCAAGCTCACCTATGGATGGATGGATGGCATCACTCCTTCTCTTGCTTTGCACAATGCCTCCCGCACTCTCAAACTAGAAAGAGCTGATTACTAGGAACCCCACTAACGCATTTTGCTTTGCCAGGAGTTTCCTTTGACTGATGATTTGTTGGAGTATAAGCCGATATTAAAATAATCTAAGTGTATCTGTTCTTTAGTGTCATTCTCTTTCTTCATCTTACTGCTCTACCACTAGGGAAGGATATAATACTTATTTCATAACATATTGTGGTGGATGGCTGGGGCCCTTGCCCACCCGAGGCACCTGTTCTTTCTATGGCCCGGGGGAACAAGTATGGACAGAACAGTGGTGCCTCGGATTCCAACAGGGCTCCATGGGAGATGGAGTTCTCCACAACCCTGTTGGGATCCAGGGGTGCTGCCAGGGGGCACTGCAGTGGTTCCTGAGTCCATGTGGGCGGTTCTCGCGCCACACCCAGCAGTGCAGCTGGAAATGGGTCATCAAACACCTGGAGCACTTCCGTGTGGGCTATAAAAGGAGCCAGAGTCGGGAGGAGGGAGACAAAGCTTATTGGAGAGGAGAGGAGGAGAAAGAATAAGAGATAAGAAGAGAAAGTATTGTGTACTACTGTGCTTGTGGGACTGTGTTGTGCCTGTGGGAATGGGGAAGGCATTGCCCACAGGCGAAGAAAAGAAAAATAAAACATTTATTTGTTTAATAAGTGTGCCTCCCGTGTCTGTCTGTGTCAGGTCAGGCGCTGGTATAGATAGATAGATAGATAGATAGATAGATAGATAGATAGATAGATAGATAGATAGATAGATAGATAGATAGATAGATAGATAGATAGATAGATAGATAGATAGATAGATACTTTATTAAACCCCAAGGGGAAATTCATATACTCCATCAGCAGCATACTGATAAAAACAATGTTAATTAAAGAGTGATAAAAATGCAGTGCAAGTTAAAAAATGCAAGATGGAGAGTGCAAGGCAGGCATAACAGTCAATAACATTGTATAATGTTAATGTTTACACCCCCCCCCCCCCCGGGTGGAGTTGAAGAGTCGCATAGTGACCACCAGCTCTTTGGTTTTGCTGGGGGAGGAACGATCTCCTTAGTCTGTCAGTGGAGCAGGACGGTGACAGCAGTCTGTCGCTGAAGCTGCTCCTCTGTCTGGAGATGATACTGTTTAGTGGATGCAGTGGATTCTCCATGATTGACAGGAGCCTGCTCAGTGCCCATAGCTCCGCCACGGATGTCAAACTGTCCAGCTCCGTGCCTACAATAGAGCCTGCTTTCCTCACTAGATTGTCCAGGCGTGAGGCGTCCCTCTTCTTCATGCTGCCTCCCCAGCTCACCACTGCGTAAAAGAGGGCGCTTGCCACAACCATTTGATAGAACATCTGCAGCATCTTATTGCAGATGTTGAAGGACGCCAGCCTTCTAAAGAAGTATAGTCGGCTCTGTTTCGCTCTTACACAGAGAATCAGTATTGGCAGTCCAGTCCAGTTTATCATCCAGCTGCACTCCCAGGTATTTATAGGTGTGTACCCTCTGCACGCAGTCACCTCTCATAATCACGGGATCCGTGAAGGGCCTGGGCTACCTAAAATCCACCACCAGCTCTTTGGTTTTGCTGGTGTTCAGGTGTAGGTGGTTTGAGTCACACCATTTAACAAAGTCCTTGATTAGGTTCATATACTCTTCCTCCTCCTGCCCACTCCTGATGCAGCCCATGATAGCAGTGTTGTCAGCAAACTTTTGCACGTGGCAGGACTCCGAGTTGTATTGGAAGTCCAATGCACAGTATATAGGCTGAACAGGACCAGAGAAAGCACAGTCCCCTGCGGCGCTCCTGTGCTGCTGACCACAATGTCAGACCTGCAGTTCCCGAGATGCACATACTGAGGTCTTTTGTCACAATATATAAATATATCTAGATTTTTAGCTTAGTAAAGGCTGCAATTTCCAGCAAACATATTCTCAGGCTGCGGTGGGCTGGCATCCTGCCCGGGGTTTGTTTTCTGCCTTGCGCCCTGTGTTGGCTGGGATTGGCTCCAGCAAACCCCTGTGACCCTGTAGTTAGGATATAATGGGTTGGATAATGGATGGATGGATATATTCTCAGGTAGCATACACCCCATGCTGGATACAGTGCTTAGAGTCATTGTCCTGCTCAGGGGCAGGTTTTCTTTAAAGATATCACTGTACTTTGCTCCATTCAGATTTCCCTCAACCCAGCCTCATATTCCAGTCCCTGCCACTGAAAAACAGCACCATATCATGATGCGCCCACCAGAACACTTCACTGTTGGAATGGTATGAGTGGTGATGAGCATTGCCAAGTTTCCTCCAGACATGATGCTGATCCTGGTTTCATCTGACCAGAGAATCTCGTTTTTCACAGTCTGAGAGTCCTTTGGTGCCTTTTTTATTTACTTTTCTTTTTTTTTTTTGCAAATTCCAAATTGGATTGTGATGGAGTGCAAATGAAGGATATCTAGCAAATAAGATGATAAATATTTTGTATGTCTTAATTTGTAATGTTAGAGATTCAGGAAGCTGGTTAATCTTAATCTAATATTAGTGTTTCAGGACAAATGTTGCCAATTTGTTGACAAATAAAGTCTTTAGGAGATAATATTAAATACAGACTTAGCATGTTAAATGTATTGGGAGTGGTGGGAGCATGCATTGTACTGCTTTGGCTACGGGCTTTGTTATAACATCACTTAGGTATTACACAAGGGGGCTCTGCCCCCTGCTCGCTTCGCTTGCCTACCCCCGGTGTTGGGTAACCCGAAATACATTGATGAATGTATGAGATATATTGGAGTGTAAAGGTGTAGATGACAAACAAAGGAAGTATATTCATTAATCCTAATGAATGTTCACTAATAGTGGACTCATTACAGAATGCGTTGTCAGCTAATTGGCGGAATTGTTTAGCTGCTATTTGTCGTTCCTTTCTTTGCCGTTTATCTATTGCCTCTGCTGTTTGAGAGGCGCGTTGTAGGCGCCTGCGTTCATTAATTGTATTCAGGCGGGCTCGTTTTTGTATGTCCGTTAGTTGAGATGTTTCGTTTTGGAGCCGTGACTCCTTTGGTTTCATTGTTTGAGAAGCGCATTGTAGGCTCCTGCGTTCATTTGTTTTATCCAGGCGGGCTCGTTTTTGTAGCCCCGTTAGTCGAGCTCTTTCTTTTTGGAGCCGTGCCTGCTTTGCTTCCGCAGTTTCAGACGCGCGTTGTAGGCGTCTATGTTCATTGTATTTGTCCATGCTGGCTCGTTTTTGTAGCTCCGTTAGTCGAGCTGTTTGGTTTTGGAGCCGAGACAGTTTTGCTTCCGCGGTTTCAGACGCGCGTTGTAGGCGCCTACGTCTATTGTTTCTATCCATGCGGGCTCGCTTTTGTAGCTCCGTTAGTTGAGCTGGATCGTTTTGGAGCCGTGACCGTGACTCCATTAGTTATCCGTTGTCTACCCTAGTAATATGGATAATTGCACTTACTGTTAATACGGAGCGTTTTCTGTGGTTGTACTGTTAATAATGCATCTCTGTAATGTGATTCACATATGCTATATGGTTTGGACGTGTGAGGATGCCGAACGTTTAATACAGAGAGTTCGTTTATTCTTATTACCCTGACCATGCTGTGTAGTGTGGACGTTTAGTTCAGAAGCGCGTTGTAGGCGCCTGCGCCTTTCGTACTTTCTTGCGCCTTCCGTACTATCTTTGTGGACCTTTGCGGACCCCATAGTGTCTTCCGTTTGACTCTGGGGTGCAGTGCAGAATCTTCTTTTCTGTGTGCCGTTAGTTGGGCTATTTCGTTTTTGAGCGGTGACTCCTTCGTTAGTTGAGCTCTTTCGTTTTTGAGCCGTGACTCCTTTGTTCGTGGATCAGGTTTATGAGACGCACGCTGTAGACGCCTGCGCACTATGTCTCCTGCGTCCATCGCCGTGTACCTGGGTCCATGCCTTCCGGTTCCCCATTCTCGGTTAGTAATATGGATAAGCCAATAAGTTGTTCCCTGCAGGAAGGCCATAAACTACCTAACTAACAGGGACAGGCAACCACTCTGAACAAAGCAACTGAAGGATGGGTTGCACCTGAGTGCTTTTTTTGGTGAATGGCCGAGGAAGTAACAAATAGACTTATTGCATTGGTCGTTGGAATTGGATTGTGGCTGCATAGGATTAGATGAACCAAAGGAGTTGCCTGCACCCAGTGGTCTAGAGGTATACAAAATGAAATTGGACCAGTTCAAGACAAGGGTCACCCTCCCATTCCGCCCCCTCTCTCTTTCACCATCTGGCCATGAAGAGATGACCTCCTCTTTCTCCCTTGAAGAGAAGATAAGTCTGTCTCATATTGATACTGGCAGACTGCCTGGGACTGTGCAGATGATGTGCTGAACAGGAAGAATCAAATGCAACTATAAGTTATTGGTCCACCTGAAAACTACACATCTAGCATTGTCAGGTTGTATGGTTCTAGTTTGCAAAGTCACATTCTTTATGCTTGTATGACACTATATTAGATAAACTTTCTTAATCCCATGAGGAAATTTAATTGCATGCAGCAGCAGAAACATAAAAACAAGAATACAGGCTGACAGGACATATAACAGAGCCAATAAATAAATAAACTTCACAAGTACATTTGGTGGAAGCATTGAATTGATAGCAGTGGGCAAAAAAAGACTCCCAGAGATGCTTCTTAGCACATGCCCATAAAATGTTGCTAAAAGTGTAGCTTTATCTATGGCTTGTTCCTTTACTCTGTCAAATTGACTAAGGTCTTACATATGGTTGCTGTATTGCTGTACCTGATAAAGACTGGTAAATGTATGAGATTTGAGGGATTCTGGTAAGGTTTACAAAATTAAGAAAAACATGAAAGAAGATCATCACTGGCTGCATATCGAAGCGGGGTGCCACCATCGAGAGAGACGTGAAGAGGGCAAACCAAATGAACAACTTCTTTAACAGGTTTGACCACCCTAACCCACTCTCACCTCGGAGTACTGCACCCTCCACCCATCCTTCTGCTGATACCAGCATAGGAAAGACATCCCCACTCACAATTACAGCAGCCCAGGTGAGCAGAGAGCTGAGGAGACTTCGTGCCAGCAAAGCAGCGGGTCCAGATGGAGTATCACCACGACTGCTGAAGGCCTGTGCGCTGGAGCTGGGGAGACCCCTACAGCGCATCTTCAACCTGAGCCTGGAACAGGGGAGAGTCCCGAGGCTTTGGAAAACATCTTGTGTCACCCCAGTCTCAACGGTATCACGTCCTAATGAGCTGAACGACCTCCGGCCTGTTGCTCTGACGTCATATGTGATGAAAACCATGGAGAGGCTGCTGCTTCACCACCTGAGGCCACAGGTACGTAACGCCCTCGACCCTCTGCAGTTCGCATACCAGGAGAAGGTGGGAGCAGAGGATGCCATCATCAATATGATACACTGATCCCTCTCCCACTTGGACAGAGGCAGTGGTGCTGTAAGAATTATGTTTCTGGACTTCTCTAGCACCTTCAACACCATCCAACCTCTGCTCCTTAGGGACAAGCTTAAAGAGATGGGAGTAGATTCATACCTGGTGGCATGGATTGTGGATTATCTTACAGACAGACCTCAGTATGTGCGTCTCAGGAACTGCAGGTCTGACATCGTGGTCAGCAACACAGGAGCGCCGCAGGGGACTGTACTTTCTCCGGTCCTGTTCAGCCTATATACATCGGACTTCCAACACAACTCAGAGTCCTGCCACTTGCAAAAGTTCGCTGACGACACTGCTATCGTGGGCTGCATCAGGTGTGGGCAGGAGGAGGAGTATAGGAACCTCATCAAGGACTTTGTTAAATGGTGCAACTCAAACCACCTACACTTGAACACCAGCAAAACCAAGGAGCTGGTGGTGGATTTTAGGAGGCCCAGGCCCCTTCTGGACCCCGTGATCATCAGAGGTGACTGTGTGCAGAGGGTGCAGACCTATAAATACCTGGGAGTGCAGCTGGATGATAAATTGGACTGGACTGCCAATACTGATTCTCTGTGCAAGAGAGGACAGAACCGGCTATACTTCCTTAGAAGACTGGCGTCCTTCAACATCTGCAATAAGATGCTGCAGATGTTCTATCAGACGGTTGTGGCGAGTGCCCTCTTCTACACGGTGGTGTGCTGGGGAGGCAGCATAAAGAAGAGGGATGCCTTACGCCTGGAGAAGCTGGTGAGGAAAGCAGGCTCTATTGTAGGCACGGAGCTGAACAGTCTGACATCCGTGGCAGAGCGACGGACTCTCAGAAGGCTCCTATCAATTATGGAGAATCCACTGCATCCACTAAACAGTGTCATCTCCAGACAGAAGAGCAGCTTCAGCGACAGACTGCTGTCACTGTCCTGCTCCACTGACAGACTGAGGAGATCGTTCCTCCCTCAAACTATGCAACTCTTCAATTCCACCCGGGGGGTAAACGTTAACATTATTCAAAGTTATTGTTTGTTTTTACCTGCATTTTTATTACTCTTTAATTTAATATAGTTTTTTGTATCAGTATGCTGCTGCTGGAGTATTTACTCCAAATATGTACTTCATAGCTTGTAGCAGCGCTACGAATTAAAGGACTCCATTTCCCAGATGCCCCTAGGGTATATCTCTGACTGGACGACTGCACAGGGTACAATACCACCTAATCTGGACCTCCTTTGTCCAGGCTGTTATATAATTGTAAATAAAGGTTACTTTGAAAATCTATCTATCTATCTATCTATCTATCTATCTATCTATCTATCTATCTATCTATCTATCTATCTATCTATCTATCTATCTATCTATCTATCTATCTATCTATCTATCTATCTATCTATGTCTAAGCTCTGCAGGCAATTCCTTCAACCTTATGGCTTGTTTTTTGCTCTGAACTGTGTGAGTCTTCTAATTAGGTCAAATCAACTGAATTGAACTCCAAGCAAGGTGTAGAAACATCTTAAGGATGGTTGTGGTAAAATAAAGAGACTTTCAAACTGAAAAAGAGTTAAAGGAATCACCCCATATAATGTCCAATGGACTTGCCAGAAAATTAAAGAAATTTGGTTCAAAAATCAGAAACATTTGACAGCACATAGCAGTAAGTTGGTGGTTTTTATACACAAAATGGTGGGTGGAAGGCTGTATGAGTGAAAATGACGTCATCAACGGAACAGGCGGGTGTGACATCATCAGACTGAGACCGGAAGTGACGTTGAAATATGGGGACCTGAAGTGATGTCATCAGGCTGACATTCTGTGGATCCGAAATTCCATTATTCCATTATTTTTCTTCAGTAGTTCTGTTGAGAGAAGGAGAGAGGCATTAATGTTTGATAATAACCCTTTATCTCGCAAGAATTCACTCACTTTAGGGCTTGTTGGCTGCCTCCTAAACGCTCATGTGTGACCTGGTCAAAAGAATGGGACGCAGTTGATCCACAGTTTAAGTATCATAGGATAGGCTTTGAATACTTGTCTCAAAGTGATATTTCTGGTTTTTATTGTTAATAAATTGGCAAAAATTTCTAAAATTCTCTTTTCACTTTGTCATTCTGGGGCATTGAGCGCTGCTAGATATGGGGAAAAAATTAATTTAAATGGTTTTAGCACTGGTGGCACGGTGGCGCAGTGGGTAGCGCTGCTGCCTCGCAGTTGGGACACCTGGGGACCTTGGTTCGATTCCCGGGTCCTCCCTGCATGGAGTTTGCATGTTCTCCCCGTGTCTGCGTGGGTTTCCTCCCACAATCCAAAGACATGCAGGTTAGGTGGATTGGCGATTCTAAATTGGCCCTAGTGTGTGCTTGGTGTGTGCTTGGTGTGTTTGTGTGTGTCCTGCGGTGGGTTGGCACCCTGCCCGGGATTGGTTCCTGCCTTGTGCCCTGTGTTGGCTGGGATTGGCTCCAGCAGACCCCCGTGACCCTGTGTTCGGATTCAGCGGGTTGGAAACTGGATGGATGGATGGTTTTAGCACAAGGCTTCAACATTACAAAATGTGAAAAAAAGTGATAGGGTGTGAATACTGTCTGAAGTATATTGTTAAAAAAACATGCTATGTAAAAATGAGTAATTGTAATCTGATCTATCTAACATAGAATTAAAACATAAATGTTGCCTTGTATTACTAATAGATTGAAACAAGAAAATGGAGTCACATCGAAAGAAGTCCATGTCTAGGACGCTGCTCCACTTCAGATTATAAGGTGCTGTCTGGTGCAGTGTGTGACTTGGTGCAGAACTCACTGGTTTTATTCAGCATTTCTTTGAACATGAGAGATGCACCACTGTTCAGAACTGATGATATGGAGTTTTTATTGGGGATCTGAGGTGCTAAAAATAACGTTCTCAAAGGCCTAGTGGGTCGAGTGACAAAGCTGAAGCCTAAAGTATGATGTGGCAGTAACCACATGGCAGCATTTTACACAGATGGAATAAGCCTTCTCTAGCACAGCTTACTCAGCACACTGGGGTACATCTGCAGAGGATCAAGGGTAGCTCGACAAATAAGTAATATAAATAAGATCTGTCTGCCCAGCCAGTTCCCTGCATCCCTGAACTTTCATGCAAAGCAGGGATTTCCTGAATCGTCTGTGCCTGCAGGATGGCAGATTTATCCCTTAAGTCATTGCATCTTGACTTCCAGATTGCTTTCTTATCTTTTGGCAAGTTCTCCAAAATCCTGCCGGTTACCAAGTTTTGACTCTTACTGTTTTTTTTTTCTTAAATTCAACACCATATTTGGATATTTATTTATTCAAGGTGGTATTCTTGTTGAGTAATGTTAAATTTTAGTAATAAAACACGTCATACATTTATCAATCCCATCCATCCTTCTTTTGACTTCTAATGTGATTCAGGGTTCCTCTCCTGGTAGCACTGGGTGCAAGGCCTATTACAGGGCACACTTTATCATCCACAGGTCCTCATTAACATTGCCATGGCAGGTAAAACACTTTAAATCAGACATAGAAGAAGGAGCATTAAAACAGAACAAGAAACATAATCTAGCAGACACATAGCAGTTCTGGCCTGGTTAGTTTTAGGGACCATTTTGATTTGCCAGTTCACAACAATTTTTTGAAAGCTTCTCGTGTGTGTTCTCAACTTGTGTTTGGTTAGCGTTTTGGCTATTTTGGGTGCAAAGTGGTCTAAGTTAATTACAGCTACAAAATAAAGTCTATCTATTGTAACAGTAGGGGGTGTTAGAGCTCCCTTGAACCCTCAGGTACCACGCCAAACACCAGGTAAAAATACAATACTTTTTCTTTTTATTATAAATATGTGCACTAAGCACCCTCCTCTCCACACTACTCATACAATAATCAATTTCTCAATCACCAATACAATAAAACTCTCTCCTCCTCTCCCAGACACTTAGCCACCCTTCCTCACCTGTCTGGGGTTTTCCAGAGTCCTTTATAGTCCCTGACCCGGAAGTGGTTCCATCCCAACAATCTGTAAGTCCTTATCACTTCCTGGTCAGATTAAAAGTCCTTTTCTTCAACCTGGAAGTACGTCGTTTCTCCTGTTCATGTGACCAGGACGTACTTCCAGGTTATAGGGCACATAACAGTCTGAGAGCCTCCCTACAGCGGCTCCCTGTGGCCCCCATGGTATCCAGCAGGGCTGCGCATACAAACTACAAAGTCCATAAGGCCCTGCTGGAATTCGGGGAACCTCCATGCTGTTGGGAGAGCTCCACCTGGCGGCCTGGAGGTGTGGGCTGGAATATTAAGCCGGCCATCCATCACACTATCTATCTATCTATCTATCTATCTATCTATCTATCTATCTATCTATCTATCTATCTATCTATCTATCTATCTATCTAGATAGATAGATAGATAGATAGATGGGCCCAAAACAATGGAGCTGAGTTTAAAGGGTTAAACAAGGTCATCTTTTTCCTTTAAGTGATTCCCTTTTTAATTAGAAAGAATTAAAATAAGCATGAAAAGTGTGAAAACACTATGCAGTGAAGGCAAGACGGGTTGCAAAATAATGAAAACGTTATGTCAGGTCATGAGTGCCAACAACATCAGCAAGTAACAAAGACTCCATGTTGGCACGCTGTAGGGTTCTTATATCCAAGAGATGGTAAAAGGTGGGGCAAGAGGTCAACAACAGGTGAGGGTTGGAGGTCTTCACCCTGGATGTTGACCTCCTAAATCCATAACTAGTGTTCAGATCAGTTCCTGTAAAGCTTATAGCATAATCACTAATTTGAAAACAGCTTACTATTGTTGTCAGTGCCTAGTATAAAAATATCAAGTAGTAAAAGCTTTACATTTTTTAATACTTTGAAACTGGTGCTCTGTCAATGGTGTAGCCAGTATGAGAAACACCCGTTGGTGATCAAAGTTTCCAATTTCTGCTTGAGTGTTGGCTGAGCACTGACATCTTAATATGGGTTTACGGAAAATTTACTATGTAGAATTTCATCAGTTAGGATGTACAGTGGATTCAAAAAGTAATCAGACCTGCTCACATTTTGCACACTTTATTGTGTTGTAAGTGTAATTTTAAATAGATACATTTGCCATTTTTCCCCATAAATCTACACTCAATAACCCATAATTTTAATTTCTAACCTGTTTAATGCAGATCAGAGTCACAAGAGGAGTTGGAGACTCTCCCACCTACCACAGGGCACAAGGCAGGAACACACACTGGATATGTACCATTCCATTGCAGGACGAACAAGACACAAACATACACTAACCATACATTAGGGCCAATTCAGCATTGCCAGCTCACCTAACCTGCATGTCTTTAGACAGTGGGATGAAACCACAGCACCATGAGGAAACCCACTGGGAGAACTCCACACAGGGAGGACCCAGCAATAACCCGTAATGACAAAGTGAAAACATGTTTTCAGAAAAGTTTGCAAATGTATTAAAAATTAAAAACTGAAATCTCTCATTCATGTAAGTATTCAGACCTTTAATTCAGTACTTTGTAGAAAGCGCTTTGCCATTAATTCCAGCTTTGAGTCTTCTTGGGAACGTCTCTTCAAGCTGTGCACACATGGATATGGGCAGTTTATCCTATTATTCATGGCAGATTCTCTCATGCTCTGTAAGGTTGGATGGGAAATGTCTGTAATCTTCAGGTCTCCCCACAGATGTTTGGCTCAGGCACTCAAGGACAGTCAGACACTAGTCCTAAAGTGACGCCAGCATTGTCTTGGCTGTATGCTTCAGGTCATTGTTGTGCTGAACTGTCATCCCAGTCTAAGGTAACTTGCACTCTTGAGCAGGTTTTCTTCAATAACTTTTCTGTATCTACCTACATTTGTCCTCTTAATTCTGAACAGTTTCCTTCTCCCTGCATCTGAGAAGCTACCATGTAGGTTGTGTAGATTCCACAGACCAGCAAAAGGAAATCCTGCCTAAGACTCCGCCTATTTCCTCCCAGAACACACCTCCTACCAGGACCTCACTTCTGGCTATGATCCCACCCCTTCCTGTCTCCTCTGTATATAATCCGACCCGTTGAATCCACTAGTTTAGTCTTGATTTAGACTCAGTCATGAATGATTACTTGTTCGAGTGATTTTTCTGTTTGCCTACAGTATATGGGGTGGAATCCTCAAAGCTTTTTTCTCTTTGCTGTGTTTTCTTTACAATAGATAGATAGATAGATAGATAGACAGTGGGAGACAACTTAATGGCTTATCTGATATTAATTCCACCCTGAGCAGAAGGTTTGCACTCTTGCCTAATGCTTCCCCTCCTTTCTCCCCTACAGAACAGACCACCGGCAATCCCAGCGATGTCAATTCCGGATCATGGTTTCCTGGCCCTGCCACTTCTGATCTGGCTTCTTCAGGGGTGCCGCCACCATTTTGTTTCAGTTTTAATTTGACTCCCATATAAAAAGACGTCTAAATATTTGCCAGCTGTTTAATTTTTTATTTTTCCATCATTTGTACGGGGTTCACCTTCAAGGTGCCTCAACTCTTTATCTTGTCTTGTCTTTTGTGTCTCTTGTTTTACTTTACATAGATAGACTTTATTTGTCCCCAAAAGGAAATTAAAACACATGCGTGTCTATGGAGCATCCTCTGGGCTCATCTGAGGTAGGTACTACCACTCCTGGATGAGAGGGGGTGCTCGTGCCAACCTTCTCCTCTTTTGTTCCCTCCAAAGTACAGAGAAGATGCCCAGTGAAAGCAACTGACTCTGCCCCTTACGGTCCCCCACCTATAAAGCCCACAGCTTCCGGAGGGAGGTGTTCAGCTTGGAACAGACAGCACTGCAGGATGGAGTTCCTTCCACCCAGACCTGGTTTGTTTATTTTTTTAACATTGTACTGGGGCACATTTTCATTATTTTGTGGAATGAATTAAATGGGGATGACCAGGTTACCACCCCAACATTTATCAATGGAGCTTATAGTGCTTTCCTTAACCACAACACACAACAACCTCCCAAACATACATACGAACTTCTGTTTTGAATGAGAGAGCTGCTGCTGTCAGGCCCAGGCCTGTAGGTAGAAGAAAGACATGGTCAGATCTTCTCAGTTGTACTGCTGTTTAACATTTAAAGGCATTGATGTTCAAACAGAGCAGGCCCAGCTTGTTGTTTTCACAAAAGAAACATACTAATAGACATTTGTCCATTCCGATGTCCCCCTGGTTGAGTTAACAGCATTCTAGGGTCAAAATGATTCAATCATTAGAATATCAGTACAGACTGAATCGTTTTCTGTTCTGGAGTTAATAAACATGAATCAGAATGATGTAACTTGTCTCTCTTGAGAGTAATATGGACACGTTCAGTCAGTATTTCAATGACTGGATAACACGCATTACCTTTAATTATGGTGTGCTTCCTTTTTCAGCATTGCAGATCGTTCATTTCCAGTCCCCCTCGTGTCATTTTTCACTTCATCTGATCATTTCAGATGAATTCAAAATGCATTAAAATAGCATCTGAAGTGAGAAGTTTAAGCTGGTACTCTGAAATAAACAAATGCCACAGTACCTGAACATGCAGTGACTCGCTCTTTAGTTACAATAACTCCATGTCACTGCAATTAATGAAACGTAGGACTGATAGATTTTGACAAGTGGCTGGACTTGTGTATGTCTGATAACTTATACAATGAGAGAATTCTGACATGTTTTGAAGTTTGAAACTATTCCACTTAGAAACAGCATAATCTGTTTTGATGACAAACACAAAATTATGTTAACGCTAATGGTACTGCTATGTATATGCTTATATACAATTTTTGTGGATAATTTTAGTGCCACATATGGTACAAATGTTGAACATGATGGCGAACAGGTTGAGACATTCCTGTAAATCATCTTGCACATATGAAGTATGTTTTGTGAATACAGTGAACCCTCATTTTTCACAGTTAATCCGTTCCAGACTCTACCGCGATAAATGAATTTTCGCGAAGTAGGATTCTTTATTTATAAATCGAATATTTTCGCAGTTAGAGTATCCAAAACCTGTTTACGACCTTCTAAATACGTTTTTTTAACATTATTAGAGCTCTCTAGACATGAAATAACACCCTTTAGTCACCATTACACTCGTATTACCCAATATATTAGACAAAATAAGAGAAAATAAGACATATTAGATGTTACAAATATCATATTATTATTATTGTACTGTACATTTAATTACACACAGTTCTTACACACAACCACTAACCTATGAAGGCACGAGCTCAGTAGGAGAGTCTTTCAGGTTGTAAGCTGGAGCGCTGATCGCACCCTCAGAGGACACAGACGCCCCTGGGAAAACCCCTGAAACAGCTGAAGGTCTACCTTCACATCGCTCCTTACCCTTCTTACTTGCGCTATAACGCGCGATAAACCTCTTACACGGTACTCCGCTTACTTAAAAGTATTGTGCAGCGCCTCTCAGCTTTGGAATTGGTTGTTTTGTTTCTCTCTCTCTCAGACATTCTCTGCTTCTGGCGGAACTGTCATCTCTGACTTGTCATGGAGCACGTTTAAACTTTTGAAAAGAGACAAATGTTTGTTTGCAGTGCTTTGAATAAAGTTCTTTTTATTCTACAACCTCCTGTGTCTCTGTGCAAATCTGTGACCCAAGCGTGACAAGGTGGTGCAGTATCTTCAGTAGGAGCGTCGTTGTCTTCTTCCGCTGAAGGAGTACTAGGTGTAGGCAGTGGGTGTCTGGGTGTGTGGCTGAAGAACATCATGATAGGCAGTTGCTGGCGCTGTCTTTTCATATGCGTGAGGAGGCTTTTGTAGGGTATTGCCATCTTTGATCATATCCAAGAGTTTCACCTTCTCCTGGATGGTAAGCATCTTCCTCCAGTGCTTAGTTTCATTGTCAGAAGGCTTAGAAAAAGCAGCATGTTTAGGAGCCATTGTGGGGCTTAGATAAAAGTTCTCAGAAAGCGCATGTGTAGTGACGTAAGCGTGTATGACAA